>NW_021234392.1:0-3437 GCF_002162155.2 Triticum dicoccoides | reverse complement strand
GATGGAGCCGAACACTAACCTTGTCCCTCGCGAAGTTCGTGACTCCGAGGTGCCGGACCCCCTGCCGGACTCCGGACCTCCCACGCCCCTGCCAATCGAATCTGATTGGGCGCCGGTTATGGAATTCACCGCCGCGGACATCTTCCAACACTCGCCCTTTGGCGACATCCTAAATTCACTAAAGCATCTCTCGCTATCCGGAGAGTCCTGGCCGGATTATGGCCAGGATGGTTGGGATACGGACGACGAAGAAATTCAGAGCCCACCCACCACCCACTTTGTAGCCACTGTCGACGATTTAACTGACATGCTAAACTATGACTCCGAAGACATCGATGGTATGGACGACGATGCCGGAGATGAACAAGAACCAGCGCCTACAGGGCAAGGGAAGACCACCTCGTCATACGACGTATATATGGTGGATACCCCAAAAGGAAGCGACGACGAGGAACAACGGGGCGCGACAAAGGATAATCCCGCCGATAAACAACCAAAGCGGCGACGCAAGCGCCGCCCTAAGACCCGCCTCGACAAAGACAACATTCCTAATGACCCAGCGTTAGAGCAGGGCAAACCACTGGACGACGAACGTGCAACCAAGCAACCGCCCGAACAGGACGAACCGGATAATCAATCCAATCCCGGCGAAACCAACAGTCCGGACGACCTCACACCGGACATACTACCAGAACACAAAAACCTTCACGGAAGACTCGTCGCCACCGCAAGAAGCCTGAAGAAGGAAAAACGGAAGCTCAAAACAGCGGAAGACATACTCAGAGCGAGGTGGAGCAAAGGGCTCAAAACCGCAGACAAATACGGCAATGGCCATCAATCAAAGAGCTATCCGAAGCGCAAGCTGCTGCCAGAATTTGACGAGGAAGCCATGGAGCCCCCACAGTCAAAAAACAAAGAGGCCGCCTGGCCGGATAGATGACCAGATGATAGGCCCAAATCTACAAGCGGCACCGCACATAAGACGACTCATGACCCTGGGAAAACAGATGGCCCAGCCAGGTCCATTTACGGACCAAAAAAGAGGGCCCCAGGAAGCAGCACAACATGTCAAGTGTTCGAAGACAATGGCACACCCAAATACAGGGGCGCCGCACACCCACTATGTTTCACCAATGAGGTGCTGGATCATGAATTCCCAGCAGGATTTAAACTCATAAACATAGAGGCTTACGACGGAACAACAGTCCCTGGAGTCTGGATAGAGGATTATATACTACACATACACATGGCTAGAGGAGATGATCTCCACGCCATAAAATATTTACCCCTCAAGCTCAAAGGGCCAGCCCGTCATTGGCTCAAAAGCCTCCAGAAAACACTGTTGGAAGTTGGGAAGAGGTTGAGGATGCATTTAGAGCAAATTTTCAAGGGACTTATGTCCGCCCTCCAGATGCAGATGATCTAAGTCATATAACTCAACAGCCCGGAGAGTCAGCCCGCAAATTCTGGAACAGGTTCCTTACTAAAAAGAACCAAATAGTCGACTGTCCAGACGCCGAAGCCTTAGCAGCTTTTAAACACAACGTCCGAGACGAATGGCTCGCCAGACACCTCGGCCAAGAGAAGCCGAGGACAATGTCCGCGCTAACAAGCCTCACGACCCGCTTTTATGCGGGAGAGGATAGCTGGCTAGCAAGATGTAGCACCAGCGACCCAAGTACATCCGAGATCAGAGATGGAAACGGGAAATCACGGCGTAGAAAAGACCAGCGCCGGAATAAAGAGAAAAGCCCAAAGAGCACGGCGGTCAACGCCAGATTCAAAAGCTCGCGGCCAAACAACAAAACACCGCCTCTTAAGGATAATAGCGATGAGCTATCCAACTTAAACAAGATTTTGGGTCGGATATGTCAAATCCACAGTACCCCCGGAAGGCCTGCAAACCACAGCCACCGAGATTGTTGGGTTTTCAAACAGTCCGGCCGACTAAACACCGAACACAAGGGGCTCAACGCGTCAAGCGAAGATGATAAACCCCACCAGCAGAGCACCGGAAAACAAAAGAATTTCCCACAAGAGGTTAAAGGAGTAAATTCACTTCATGTGATAATACGGAAAAACAGTGCGGCACCCGTTAAAATGGGTCTCGCACGGTCCGACCCAGCGGAACATAGAGATTGGACATCAAAACCAATCACTTTCGACCACCTGGATTATTCCAGAAGCGTTCGAAATGCAGGATGGACTGCCCTGACATTGGATCCTATAATCGACGGACTACAATTTACACAAGTCCTGATGGACGGAGGCAGTGACTTAAACCTGCTATATCCAAACACAATCCGCAAGTTGGGGATAGACCTTACTAAAATTCGACACAGCCGCACTTCCTTTAAAGGAGTGACGCCAGGCCCTTACGCCAAGTGCACAGGCTCCCTATTACTAGAAGTTGTGTTCGGATCACCGAACAACTTTCGACGCGAAAAACTAATCTTTCATATCGTCCCATTTAAAAGTAGCTATCAAGCACTCTTGGGACGAGAAGCTTTTGTCCGCTTCAACGCCATACCACATTACGCGTCTCTTACACTTAAGATGCCCGGTCCACGTGGCATCATTTCAGTGCGAGGGTCATTTAAAGAAAGCCGAAAACTGACTGTCATGATACAGCGAGAGACTGGTCAACCACTCGATCGACTACCGGAATGTTTAGAATTCCCCGCTTGGACGAAGGACCGTTTCCCGGTCAAGCACACACGCACCCCGAATCCGGAGAAGCGCGGTGCCCCCAGGGACTATATCGTAGCCCCACCCTCGAACTCCAATGGCTAAGTGAAAGTGATAAAGCATCATAGTCCGGATTGCCTCGTTTGCTACGCTACCACCTCTTTAACAGGACCGAGACGTCGGATTAAGTGTGAAAACGCACTATTTTTTGCAAACACCCCCGCACCTTGTGCGTGGGGGCTGAAGCCGAAGACTGCCATCTTTCAGGTTATACAAATGCATACATAAACGGCCGCATAGGAGATATTTTAATACTTGGAACGCACAAGTATAAAAAGCGGTTACATCATAATCATTGTTTTACAAGATAAAACGTTCATTTGAACGTGACATTTTTCAAGCACTGCGACTCTATTAAACGAGCGCCACGCATAACTTCCCCAAAATAGTGCTCGACGGGTAACCGGCTTTCGTCCGAACCCTGGGCGGCAATAGCGGTGGCATCCATCTCTGTCCAATGTGTCTTCACACGGGCAAGGGCCATCCACTCGCCTTCTATGCAGGCCGACCGCTTCATCTCCTTGATATGCGGCACCGCTCCAAGAAATTGCTGCAATAAGCCAAAATAGCTCGTCGCCTTGTGCCTCTCTGGCCAGACATGAGCCACGATATCAGTCATGGCAAGTCCGGACAACCTGTTCAGCTCAGCCCATTCGGCCAACCGATCGGTCAACGAAAGTGAACGATCC
>NW_021234391.1:0-605 GCF_002162155.2 Triticum dicoccoides | reverse complement strand
CTGGTCTGTTTTCGACTTGTGGTTACAAGGAAGATCGATATATATTTATACTGGTACATACACGACTAGAAAAACAAGCCAGTTTCCTTTCTTTTTATCAATTTTTCTTTCCTTTTGTACACAGTAATTCGTGCATCATATACCTGATAACTCACGCAACGTTGTAATATTTTGACCTTAGGTAAAAAATTGTTGTAACACACAGCTTATCTGTAAAAGAGTACGGTAATTATACGTCACGAACATGATAACTCACTCACAAACACCGTGGTAACTATTGACCCAAAGAAAAAAAATGTTGTTCTAACACATCCCGATAACTTATCTGTAAAAAGAGTATGGTAATTTATACGCTATAAATCAGATAACTCACGCACAAACACTGTGGTAATGTTTTTGACCACAGGAATTTCTTTTGTAACACACCCCAATAACTCTCTATAAAGAGCATGGTAATATATACGCCATGAACCTGATAACTCACTCACAAACACCGCGGTAACTTTTGGCTCAGAGAAAATAAGTTATTTTTTGTGGAAAAAAAGTTGTTGTAAAGAGCATGATAATTTATATGTCACGAACCTGATAACTCATGCACAAACACC
>NW_021234390.1:0-1459 GCF_002162155.2 Triticum dicoccoides | reverse complement strand
TCTAACATGCGATCGAACTTCAGCTTCTCCTTTTGACTTTCGCATTGCGTCCTTGCATCGACAATGACCCGACGGAGATCATCATCATCGGGCACATCGTCTGGTTCCTCTTGATCTTCAGCAGCTTCGCCCGTTGCAGCATCATCGTGCACATCGTCTGGTTCCTCTTGATGTTCAGTAGCATCACCGTATTCAGGGGGCACATAGTTGTCATTGTACTCTTCTTCTTCGCCGTCTTCCATCATAACCCCTATTTCTCCGTGCCTCGTCCAAACATTATAGTGTGGCATGAAACCCTTGTAAAGCAGGTGGGTGTGGAGGATTTTCCGGTCAGAGTAAGACTTCGTATTCCCACATATAGGGCATGTACAACACATAAAACCATTCTGCTTGTTTGCCTCAGCCACTTCGAGAAAATCATGCACGCCCTTAATGTACTCGGAGGTGTGTCTTGAACCGTACATCCATTGCCGGTTCATCTGCGTGCATTATATATAATTAAGTGTGTCAAAAATCATTACAGAACATCATGAATAGATAATTAAGTGACCAAATTAATAGAAGTTCATCATCACATTAAAACTAAAGTACATACATAGTTCTCATCTAACAACATAAAGCTCTACAGAGCATCTAAATTAATTAAACCATACACTGAAACTATGTAAAACATTTCAATGCGAAAACAAATGCGATCATAATCGCAACCAATGTAACAACTGATCCAACGGCATAATGATACCAAGCCTCGGTATGAATGGCATATTTTCTAATCTTTCTAATCTTCAAGCGCATTGCATCCATCTTGATCTTGTGATCATCGACGACATCCACAACATGCAACTTCAATATCATCTTCTCCTCCTCAATTTTTCTAATTTTTTCCTTCAACAGATTGTTTTCTTCTTCAACTAAATTTAACCTCTCGACAATAGGGTCGGTTGGAATTTCCGGTTCAACAACCTCCTAGATAAATAAAATCTATGTCACGTTGGTCGGCATAATTGTCATAAACAATAAATGAACCAATAGTTATGAAAAGATAATATATACCACATCTGAATCATAGACAGGACGAGGGCCGACGGGGGCGGATACCAAAACCATCGCACTATATAAGATGCAATAATAAAAGTAAGAAAATTATACAAGTATCTATATAAACATACAAGTAAGATTTTTTTTCCTTTCAGAAAGAAGATAAGAACAAGAGGCTCACCACGGTGGTGCCGGCGACGAGATCGGTGCGGGCGATCGACGGCGGTGAAGACGGGGACGGGACGTGACAGACCGCTAAACCTAGACAAATATTGAGAAAAATGGAGCTTGGAGGTGGAGCTTGGAGAGGAGAAAGCTTAAGTAGTGTGGCTCGGGCATTCCATCGAACACCTCGTGTGCATAGGAGGTGAGCTAGAGCACCACAAAGCTTTCTCCTCGCCGGCCACGAAAAACAGAGCAG
>NW_021234389.1:0-1108 GCF_002162155.2 Triticum dicoccoides | reverse complement strand
CAACATGAAGATGTTCACCGATGTTGACTAGTCCGTCTCACGTGATGATCGGACACGGTCTAGTTTAACTCGGATCATGTAATACTTAGATGACTAGAGGGATGTCTAATCTAAGTGGGAGTTCACTAATAATTTGATTAGTTGAACTTAATTATCATGAACTTAGTCTAAAATCTTTGCAATATGTCTTGTAGATCAAATGGCCAACGTAGTCCTCAACTTCAACGCGTTCCTAGAGAAAACTAAGCTGAAAGACGATGGCAGCAACTATACGGACTGGGTCCGGAACCTGAGGATCATCCTCATAGCTGCCAAGAAAGATTATGTCCTACAATCACCGCTTGGTGACGCACCCGTTCTCCCTGCAGAACAAGATGTTATGAACGCTTGGCAGGCACGTTTCGATGACTACTCCCTCGTTCAGTGCGGCATGCTTTACAGCCTAGAACCGGGGCTCCAAAAGCGTTTTGAGAGACATGGAGCATATGAGATGTTCGAAGAGCTGAAAATGGTTTTCCAAGCTCATGCCCGGGTCGAGAGATATGAAGTCTCCGACAAATTCTTCAGCTGTAAGATGGAGGGAAACAGTTCTGTCAGTGAGCACATACTCACTATGTCTGGGTTGCATAACCGCTTGACTCAGCTGGGAGTTAATCTCCCGGATGATGCGGTCATTGACAAAATCCTCCAGTCGCTTCCACCAAGCTACAAGAGCTTTGTGATGAACTTCAATATGCAGGGGATGGAAAAGACCATTCCTGAAGTATTTGCTATGCTGAAATCAGTAGAGGTAGAAGTCAGGAAGGAACATCAAGTGTTGATGGTCAATAAAACCACTAAGTTCAAGAAAGGCAAGGGTAAAAAGAACTTCAAGAAGGACGGCAAGGAGGTTGCCGCGCCCGGCAAGCAAGCTGCCGGGAAGAAGCCAAAGAATGGACCCAAGCCCGAGACTGAGTGCTTTTATTGCAAGGGAAGCGGTCACTGGAAGCGGAACTGCCCTAAGTACTTAGCGGATAAGAAGGCCGGCAAAACAAAAGGTATATGTGATATACATGTAATTGATGTGTACCTTACTAGTGCCCGTAGTGGCTCCTGGGTATTTGATACC
>NW_021234388.1:0-1671 GCF_002162155.2 Triticum dicoccoides | reverse complement strand
TTATAGACGATGTAACCATCATTTCCAATTAATAAAGTACATATTTTCTTTCAAAAAAAACATTGGGTCATGTGCAATCTTACTCTTGGCTGGACCCCGTCTCTTCCTCCGAAAATATTGTAATCAACCAAAACAAAGCAACAAATTCAATATCTGTTTGCATATGCTACAGGAGATTACAGATAATCTGAGGTATGGAACGTCCTTTTATGAGAATGACCAAAAATTTCCTTACTTTATAGGTAATAGTAATATATATAGTCCTTTGGACTACCACTTCATACCGAGAGCCTGGAGGCTTTACTTGCTCATTCTCCAAACCGCCGTTGTTGACCAAAGTGAGCTTTGGATGCTGAAACGCCGTCATCTCCCCATCTTGATCTTGGCAGACTCGAGGGAACTCACTGGTGTCCATCCCTTCCTCTGGAAAATTAGTTAGGAAACAAAGTCAGAGTACTCATTGTTATGACCATAAACCTCAATCGCACAATAATTTTTATTACTAAATTTTAACTAGTGATGTAGAAATAAGTAGCACTAGTAGTTACTAGTCAGTTCGACAATGACAGAAACAAAACCTCTCGCAACGACATGCCAAAGACAGATCGCGTAATGCTGACTCAGACAAAAATAGACAATCTGGCATGCAGTACACACGTCCTGCGTCTACTCGCTTAATTTAAAAAGCACAACAGGGAGTTTCAGCAAACTTTATACTATCCAAAAAGAGAGAACAGCAAAAATGAATATCTTAGGAAACAACCAGACGAACACACATCAGCGCTAGAAATCAGAGAAAACGGTATGATATTTTCTTCTTTGTTATTCTTCTGTAGAATCGACAATCTCCTTCTCTTTTTCTGTGTGCAGGAATCACTTCTCGCTAAAAGTTACTATCATAAATAAATAAAATCGACCAAAGATAACTGGAAAAACAAAATAGCATGAAAAAACCTCAAGAAATCCTTGCATAATAAATAAATTTTTAGTTGACGCTACAATACCAATGAGCACTAGGACAAAAAAGAAACGTAAGCAAACTGTCTGTAATTTGTCAGGCAGTTCGACAAGGTACTCTGAACACTGAAGCTAGCTTGGAAAAGGCAGAATGAAGTGCCTAAAATGCAGCAATGCGAGATTCCATGAAGTTTCTCACCAGTGGTTCAAAATCATTATCGTTGTTTCCGAGCAAAGCGAGACTTTTTTTATGTTGAAGCGTCAATGACGTCTTCTCCCCGATCTCGGTCTTGACAGGCTGCGGAGAATCACCTCCTTCTCTCTGGAAATAATGCGACAGAGTAATCGTCACACGAGTAAAGATCAACAGATCAACAATTCATATTGTCACCGAATCTCATGTATTAGAGCAACTCTAGCAGCACACGAGTAAAGATCAATCAGATCAACAATTCATATTGTCACCGAATCTCATGTATTAGAGCAACTCTAGCAGACCCTGCAAAAGGTCCCGACCCACAAAATAACCGCAAAAATGTAGGCCGGCGATGAAAATTCCGCCTGAACAGACCCCGCAAACGCGGCCGGCCCGCAAAAAATTTGAGGGGCGCGGCAAAAACTCGGCCTCAACCCACGTATTTGTGGGTCCCCCCGGCCCATCGGTGCCCTGCATATAGCGGGAGCGGTTGGTGGTGGTGGTGGTGGTGGGGGGGG
>NW_021234387.1:0-484 GCF_002162155.2 Triticum dicoccoides | reverse complement strand
CTGGCAGTTTCGGCCGATTCTGGCCCGTTTGATGGACTATTAGTCACTGTTTTGGGGTCCCGCAGTGGTTTCCATGGTTAGCGAACCCTGTGGTGTGTTTACGTGTCGGTCATCAACACTCGCAGTTTTGGCCGTTTCTGGCCCGTTTCTTGGATTATTACTCACCTTTTTGGGGCCCCGAAGCGATTTCCATAATTGTTTAACCCCAAGTTCCGCTTACGTGTCGGTCATCAACACTGGCTGTTTTGGCCGATTCTAGCCCGTTTGATGGACTATTAGTCACTGTTTTGGGGTCCCGGAGTGGTTTCCATGGTTAACGAACCCTATGGTTCGTTTACGTGTCGGTCATCAACACTCGTAATTTTGGCCGATTCTGACCCATTTCTTGGATTATTACTCACCGTTTTGGGGTCCCGAAGCGATTTCCATAATTGTTGAACCACAAGGTGCGCTTACGTGTCGGTCCTCCACACTGGCAGTTTTG
>NW_021234386.1:0-892 GCF_002162155.2 Triticum dicoccoides | reverse complement strand
GAACCGCCGGCGCCCGTGCCTATCGAATCCGATTGGGCGCCGATCATGGAGTTTACATCCGCGGATATTTTTTAGCACTCGCCCTTCGGCGACATACTGAACTCATTAAGGTCTCTCTCCTTGTCAGGAGAATCCTGGCCGAACTATGTCCGGCAGGATTGGGATGCGGATGACGAAGAAATTCGCCGCCCACCCACCACCCACTTAATAGCCACTTTCGACGACTTAACCGACATGCTCGACTTCGACTCCGAAGACATCGACGGTATGGACGACGATGCGGGAGACGAAGAGGAACCACTGCCCACAGGGCACTGGACAGCCACCTCATCATATGATATATACATGGTGGACACACCCAAAGAAGGCAATGGCGACGAGAGAGCAGAGGATGACCCCTCCAAGAAGCAACCCAAGCGTCGGCGTCAGCGGCGCTACTCTAAGTCTCGCCAAAGCAAAAGCGGTGACCCCGGCACAGGAGATAATAGCACTCTGGACAGTGCCGAAGACGACGGGAGGATGGAGAAGCCAGCCCTCCAGAGAGAGCGACAAATGGAGAGGCGGAGGATGATAATTACATGCCTCACTCCGAAGATGAGGCAAGCCTCGACGATGACAAATTCGTCATGCCTGAGGATCCCGTCTAGCAAAAGCGCTTCAAGCACCGGCTTATAGCCACGACAAACAGCCTTAAGAAAAAGCAACAACAGCTTCAAGCTGATCAAGATTTGCTAGCTGAGAGATGGACTGAAGTCCTTGCGGCTGAGGAATATAAACTCGAACGCCCCTCCAAGAGTTACCCAAAGCGTAGGTTGCTACCCCGACTGGAGGAGGAAGCACTCAAACCTACATCTCCAGCATACGATGCGGCTGACCGGCCACCTCGTGGCTG
>NW_021234385.1:0-1129 GCF_002162155.2 Triticum dicoccoides | reverse complement strand
GATCTCCCTCGCCTGCCGCGCCGGTCTCCCCTGCCTCGCCTGTCCCCCACCCCGACACGCCTGCCCCCCAATCCACCTCGGATCTGCCGCCCACCAGCCCTGCCGCACATGCTGCTAGTCCCACCGAATCCCCCTCCGCTTCCGTGCGAGCCAGTAACACCACGCCACCTCTCCCGAAGCATGCCATTCCAGTAAAGCCACCACAAAACTCACACAAGATGTCCACACGCGCAAAATCTGGTTATCTCATGCCACGCTGTTTATTCCTAGCTGATGCCTCCACCACACCCATCTCTCCACTCCCACCCACCTACAAATCAGCACTCAAGGATCCCCATTGGCGCTAGGCGATGCTCGACGAGTTTAATGCTTTAATGAATAACTCTACTTGGTCTTTGGTGCCTAAGCCTGCAGGTGCAAACGTGGTCACGGGCAAGTGGATATTTCGTCACAAATTCCACACTGATGGGTCCTTGGCTTGGTACAAAGCAAGGTGGGTTATTCGTGGGTTCACTCAGCAAGAAGGCGTGGATTACTCGGAGACATTTAGTCTTGTGGTCAAGCCGACCACAATTCGGGTCGTGTTGAGCCTTGCCACCTCTCACTCTTGGCCCATCCATCAGCTTGACGTCAAAAATGCCTTCCTCCACGGTGAACTCAATGAGACAGTGTATGCTTCCCAACCGGCTGGTTTTGTTGACTCCTCCAAGCCGGACCATGTCTGCCTTCTTCGTAAGTCTCTCTACGGTCTCAAGCAAGCGCCCCGGACTTGGTTTCTTCATTTTCAAGCCTTCTTGCTTTCACTTGGGTTTCGTGCTTGCAAGAGCGACTCCTCACTTTTCATCTTGGATCATGGCAACTCTCTTGCGTATTTGCTCGTTTATGTGGATGACATCATCCTTACCGCTAGCACACCTTCCACATTACACTCTGTCATCACCGCTCTCAAGAAGGAATTTGCTATGACCGACCTTGGTGCTCTTCACCATTTCTTAGGCATCAACGTCACCAACAATGCCTCCGGTCTCTTTCTTTGTCAACAACAGTATACACTAGAGCTTCTTGAGCGCGCCTCCATGCTCAACTGCAAGCCGGTTTCCACCCCGGTTGACACTACCGCCTAGTTATC
>NW_021234384.1:0-2043 GCF_002162155.2 Triticum dicoccoides | reverse complement strand
TAGAAAACAGGGCTTTGGTCCAGGCCGGGTCAGCCCATTAGTCCTGGTTCAGTCAAGAACCGGGACCAATGGGGGCATTGGTCCTGGTTCGTGAGCCCAGGGGGCCGGCCGGGCCACGTGGGCCATTGGTCCCGGTTCATCTGGACCTTTTGGTCCCGGTTGGTGGGATGAACCGGAACCAATGGGCCTCGCTCCTGGCCCACAACCATTGGTCCTGGTTCGTGCCTCTAAACGGGACTAAAGATTAGACCATTAGTCCCGATTTGAGGCACGAACCGGGACTAATGGGGTTGAGACCTTTAGTCCTGGTTCGTGCCACGAACCGGTACTAAAGGTCCCATTTTCAAACACTACCCCCCCTCCCCCCATGTGGATCACCTTTTCAGTTTTAAGAAAAATAAAAGAAAATGATGGAAATGTCAAAAAAATAAAAGAAAATAAGGTTTGCCATTTGATATGTGGTCTAGTTGTTGGGAAAATTTGCAAATGTGAATTTTGACTTTATTTGCAAAATCTCTCTAAAATTTGTAAAAATGGGCATAACTTTTGCATACTAACTCGGATGAAAAAGTTTTTATATGAAAAATCATCTACTCGAAAAGTTACATTCGAATTTATATGAAAAAGTTTTTGAGCTGTTGGTGAGGAAGAGAATTTGTAGAAATCTTACCATCTTTCCTAAATATATGTGACCGTAGTTCAGTACGAACACTATTGGTCGCACGTTTTGAGTACTAACATTTCTAAGTGCAGGAAAGAAATTTATCTTGACAGCATCGAGATCCTCAAGCCATGAAACATAATGAATTGTCTCCTCGCAGTTTAGTTCAGCCCCGGGACAGTGGACGGTCCTATCTACCAAGCGCCGGACTTGTTTGCTTGATTGGAAGTAAGCTTTCAATATAAATTGAGATCTATTAATTATTCAACTGGTTCAAATAATCTCATATCAAAGACGTAAATATGGTTGAGAAACTCACATAATGGTAGAACTGGAGGCGTCTGCACCCAGATGTCTCTATTACCTTCAATATGATCTTCCGGACGAATATCAAAGGTGATAACCATATCAGACTCAAATGCATAAGCCTTCAAGTAAATTCTTTTTACCTCCATAGTTTCGTTAGGACTAGGTGTATGTGTCTGCATTGTATAATTTGACGTTGAAGGTATAACCATTCTCGGTCTTCAAGTAAATTCTTTTTACCTCCATAGTTTCGTTAGGACTGAAACCTATGTTATCCAAGACAAAAATTCTTGCATGGCAGGGGATACGCTAGTAGAATAGTGAAAAATTAAAATTAAAAGTTGAAGCAAATGAAGCATAAGTCATGCTTAATTACAAAAAAAGACTTGTCGTTGTGACTTACTGTATCCACTTCGAAGTTCTCATCCAGCTTGATGCTGAAGCGTCTACCATCAACTAGAAAATTTCTGCCGCACAGGCCGCACTGGTCTTTGCAGTATTCGCACATAATGAAATCGTGTTCGTCGTCAGTCGACATTTCTATGTTCATAGGTGAAACATTAAACACTTATTAGTTCTATTAATTCAACTAATTTTGTTAATTCATCTAGTTCAACTAATTAATTGAACTAATTCAACTAAGCACTTACAAAAAATATACCTAATTAATTGAACTAATTCAACTAACTAGTTCAACTAATTAATTCAACTAATTCAACTGAACTATTCTATTAATTTTCTTACTAAAAATTAGGTAGCTAGTTCTATATAATAAAATGTTAATTAGATAATGAAATCTCATATAACTAAATTAAATATATATCTAACATATAATTTATATCTAATTCATCTAACATTTGACATTTATATCTAACATATGTTCATATATAGGTGAAACATTAAACACTTACTAGTTCTATTAATTCAACTAAATAAACTAGTTCTATTAATTCAACTAAGCATTTACTAAAAATAAACTAGTTCTATTAATTTCTTACTAAAATAAAGTAGGTAGTTCTATATAGTAATATTTTGATTAGATCATCAAATCTCATATACCTAAATTTTCTTACTAA
>NW_021234383.1:0-1354 GCF_002162155.2 Triticum dicoccoides | reverse complement strand
GACACGCCTGTCAGCGGGCACACCCGTAGCTCCGGCGTCCGCATCGGCGAATCCACTCCCCCCTCTGGCAGCTTCGTCCTCGTCGCGCCCAAGCCGGAGCCCGGCCTCCCTGCGGAGTACGAGGAGATAGCCCGGCGAGGTTTCTCCGACAAGGAGGCCCTACAGTGGGCGCGGGACGACTACCTCCGCGACGAGATGGTCCGGCAGCGCCGGGCCCTGGACGAGATAGCCGCCCGCAAATGTAGGCGCAAGGACGAGCACGGCGTCGTGATCCTCGACAGCGACGGCGACGAGGACGACCCCGGACCGTCCAACCTGCCGTGCCAACCGGGGGAGGGTTGCAGCAGGGACGCGGCGGCGGAGGCGGCGATGGCGACGACGACGACGACGGCGACGATGACGACGGCGGCGACTACACGCGGTTCTACAGCCTCCTCGGCATGTAGAACTGCAAGGGCGGCGGGCGGCGAGGAGCGGCGAGGGAGACGGCGAGGAGCAGCCTAGTAGTTTTTTTTTCCTTTTTTGTAAAAGATGTTTAAATTTGAACGGACTCGCCGAAGTTTGCGTTGAATTTGCGCCGTGTTTGTGCCGTATTTAAATTTTTTGAAAAACATGGGCGCCGCGACTGGGGGGCATCACGCCCCCAGCGCGCGGTTTAGCGCCGGTGCGCCCCCAAGGGGCGATTTTTAGCGCCTCCTGGGGGGCCAACGGCTGAAGATGCTGTAATACGTCACCAACAAAGTAACAATCCAATGGCTGACGCAGCAACAATTACAATGACGGGCACGCATGCCCCCTATGTACGAGAGTTTAGCTAACTCACTAGGTAATCCCTTGCAAATGTCACTTCATACCTTCTCACGTGATGGCAAGTGGCACACTATAACTTGAGAGTTTTCTTTTTCTTTTTGTAGATTTTTTTAAAATGATTTATCTCTTAAACCATGTGTCAAAAATAGGTTTCGAGGAACTTGTTTTTTCAAAGAGAAAACCCAAACAAAAAAAGCAAAAAATACTCGAAAAAAGGAAACCGAGAAAACCGAAAAGAACCAAAAAAGGGGCAACCGGGAAAAAGGAAAACCAGAAGAAAAGAAGAAGCTCATAAGGATAATTGTGTTTTTCTGGGAAGCATAGGCTGTGCTTTTTCCTTTGTTTTGGAGACACATAGGATTGTGCTTCTCGCGGAAGCACAAGCTGTGCTTTTCATGGCCGCACGTGCTATATTTAGGTTGTGCTTCTCGTTGCTCTGCTTTTTTTACTTTTCAGGAAGCACAACTATACTTATTGTCTGTGCTTCTTGTGAAAAAACACGATCTTTGAAACAAATAAGGAAAGAAAAAAATTCAGTCAAAAC
>NW_021234382.1:0-3232 GCF_002162155.2 Triticum dicoccoides | reverse complement strand
TGACTTCATGGTGCATGTTGGAAGCCAAAGCTTGTTACGTCGGCTCATGAAGCTCAAAGATCGCCATCGGATTGCCATACAGATCCGTGATCTCAAAACAAGAGTTGAAGAAGTAAGCATCAGGAACACACGCTACAACTTGATCAAGGCGGCGGCCTCCAACACCATTGGTGACATGGATTCTCACATGGAAGATGTCCGCAATCACTCGGCTAGCAACATCGATGAAGCAGAACTTGTTGGCTTTTCTAAGCCGAAGAAGGAGTTAATTAAGTTGATGGATGTCAAGACTGAAGATGGTACAGCCAAGGTGGTATTTGTTGTTGGCATGGGTGGTTTAGGAAAGACTACTCTTGCCAGGAAGGCATTTGAAAGTAAGGAAGATATTGTGAATAAGTTTTCTTGTCGGGCTTGGATCACAGTCTCGCAGACATTTTCCAAGATAGAGATGCTCAAGGATATGATCATGCAACTTTTTGGAAATGAAGAACTGAAGAAGCGTTTGAAGGAACTTGAGGGGAAGACGGTGCAAGTAGATGATCTCGCCAGCTACCTTAGGGAAATGCTACAGGAGAAGAGGTACTTTATTGTTCTTGATGACTTGTGGACCACTGATGCATGGGGGTGGATCAAAGATATTGCTTTTCCAGCTACTAACATCAAAGGTAGCCGGATAATAGTAACAACACGAGATATTGGCCTAGCTCAGCAGTGTACTTCCAAATCGCTTATTTACCACCTTAAACACCTACAGATAGATCAAGCCACAAATTTGCTACTGAAAAAGATTGGGAAAACACACACAGAAACAGAAAGTGATGAAAGGATGCGGAATGTGATCTCCAAAATAGTTAATAAGTGTGGTGGTTTACCATTGGCTATACTAACCATAGGAGGTTTGCTTGCTACCAAAGTGGTAGAAATGTGGGAGAGTATTTATGACCAGATTCCCTCGGAGCTTGAGACTAACCCAAGCCTTGAAGCAATGAGGAGGATGGTCACTCTTAGTTTCAACCACTTGCCATCTCATCTTAAATCATGCTTCCTATACTTAAGCATCTTTCCGGAGGATTTTGAAATCAGGAGAAGACGTTTGGTTGATAGATGGATATCAGAGGGGTTTGTGAGAGCTAGTGGTGGAGTTAATGTTGAGGATGTTGGAATAGGTTATTTCAATGAGCTAATCAACCGAAACATGATTCAACCATCAAAAGTGAACATAGAAGGAGTTGTTAAGAGCTGCCGGGTCCATGATATCATGCGTGATGTAATGGTCTCAATTTCTCGAGATGAAAACTTTGTGCACCTGGTGGGAGATAGTGAATCCAGTATAATAGAGGGGAATTTCCGTCATGTAGCATACCATGGTAGCAAGGGCCAAAATATTGGCATGGATTGGAGCCATGTTCGGTCATTAACAATGTTTGGTGAGAGACCCACGGAGTCATCACCTTCAGTTTGTTCAAGCAACATGAGGATGCTTAGAGCCTTGGATCTGAAGAATACACAGTTTAAAATTAGACAAAAAGATATAAACAACATTGGGTTGGTGTACCATTTGAAATATGTGAGCTTTCCTGGAGATACATATATATATGCACTTCCAAAGTCTATTCGGAGATTACGAGGTTTGCAAAACTTGGATATTAGAAATAGTTATATCACAGCACTGCCAATTGGGATCTGTGAACTTCATAGTCTCCGCAGCCTTCGTTGTAGCAAAAGATCAGAGTCCATCTATTTTAGTCCAAATTACCCCATGGATTGTTTGATGGAGACACTGCGCCTGCCCATGCTATGCACACCTTTAGTTGATCTCGACGAGCATGCTCACCTAGTTGCTGAGCTACATATGGGGATATCTAGTCGGTGGTTCAGGAGAGAAGGTGTGAGGATTCCAAGAAGGATCGGCAACTTAAAGGAGCTGCAGATACTAGAGGTGGTGGACATCAAACAAACCAGCAAGAAAGCAGTTAAAGAGTTGGGGGAGCTTATTCAGCTAAGAAAACTGAGCATGGTAGGTAAAGGAAGGTTTGCCGAGCAAAAACGCAAGATACTGTATCTCTGTGCCGCCATAGAGAAGCTCTCTTCCCTGCGCTCCCTTAGTCTGGATTTTGGCTATGATTTTGACTATAGTGTTGGATCACTCGAGTGGTTGCATAATGTTTCCTCCCCTCCTCCCCTGCTAAATAAGTTGAAGTTGGTCGGACAACTTGGAGGGAAGATGCCCGAGTGGGTTGGAAGTCTGAAGCATTTGGTGAAGATTCATTTGGAGTGGAGCAGACTAAATGAAGATCAAATAACGGAAATGCTAGGGGAGCTGCCCAAGCTCATGCTCCTCAGTCTGCGCACATTTGCTTATTTTGGGAAGAAGTTAGTGTTCAGAGCGAGGTCATTTCTCAATCTGAGGAAACTCTCCATTCAGCAGCTTGGTAAACTGAGGGAGGTGAGATTCGAGAATGGCGCCTCGCCACAGATGGAACTGCTAGAATTCAGTGTTTGCGATTTGGAATCAGGGATTATTGGTATCATTCACCTTCCAGTGCTCGAGCAGATTTCACTTGGTTACGAGGGCAAAGTGGCCAACCTTGATATTCTGCAAGGTGAAGTGGACGCACACCCCAACCATCCCGTGCTGCAACTCAACAAAGACCGCAGCGAGCATGACTTGGGGGATGTTATCCAAGGATCCAATGTTGCAGAAACAGAGGATGAAGACGAACCATCCTCGCTCCTTGAGACTTGTACGGCGGGGGAGAGCTCACAACCAGAAGTGGTGGTCATGCCGACGAGGAATGTCATCAGGTCTGCTAATTAACTTCTCTTCTTGGCTGATGGATGTTTTAATTGCTACTAATACTCATGCTGATTGCAACTTGCAATGTTCATCTCTTTCTTTATCTCTTAACAGCCATGATGATCTTCTGTACACCTACAATTCCTGCTGATGATGCTCGGCTCTTTCTAATTGATGATGCTGTCATCTCTGTTTCCTTGGATCTTCACCTCTTCCTGGTGCCTACTTCCACTGGCTAGCCAGTACGTACAGTTCATCTCTACTCTGTTTTTAGATTTCTCACCAAGTTAGTTATACTACATCGGGGTGTATTGTTTAGTTGAGCAAGTGTGTGTCGGAATGCATTTATGCTACTCCCTCCATAAAGAAATATAAGAGCGTTTAGATCACTACTTTAGTGATCTAAATGCTCTTATATTTCTTTACAGATGGAGT
>NW_021234381.1:0-404 GCF_002162155.2 Triticum dicoccoides | reverse complement strand
ATTCTAGAACAAATAATGAAACCGATACAAAAACAGTAAATAGAAAATAAACAAGCTGAGCGAGAAGCTGTGCCTTGTTTTTGATGCCTCTTGCAGCACATGTTTGAAAGGCTTTGCTGGTTACATCTCATTTTCTTACAGGATAACACAAGCAATGAAATGTGTAGTCCTGCATGGCACCTATGAGAATGGTGAAAAGCAATAATCAGGAGAAGGCCGTAAGTCGAGTGATATATATAGGCGAAACCAACATTTTTTAGGGTAAACAGAGGAGGCTAACCGTAATTTTGGATGAGATAAATGAAGGTAAAATAAACTGTCTTCACACAAAAATTAGGGAAGTGAGCCTAGCTCAACTGGTTGGAGGAGTGGATGTACAAACCCAATACCTAGGTTCAAATCCT
>NW_021234380.1:0-1099 GCF_002162155.2 Triticum dicoccoides | reverse complement strand
AAAAAAATGAGGGTTTTTTTGAAAAAACTGGCAACACGCCCTCTTTTGCCATTGGGTCGCTGACGGCAGGACCCATGCCATGTTGGCGCATTTAGTCAGCGGCTCGGACATACACAACCGAGATTTGCATCGTATTTGCATGCCGGAGCCAAGTTATTACATCAGTTCGATGTATGCCACGAGTTCTAGCACCAAAGTGACCGTTCACGTCAAGTTCAAGCACCACCGGTGTAATTGACTCGAAGTAAAAAGGAAACGAAGGGAGTATCTCATGGAAGCGCATGGTAGGTGGCGGTGAGGACATCGTTGGCGAGGAACAGACCAACAGTAGAGCTCCTTTGTCAAACTTGAAGAGCCGAGGCCGAAGGTTCTTGGTACTTGCTAGGGATGATTATTTATCGCTAATCATGGAGTAAACAGTATTTTAAAGCTAGTATACACGGCAACTTGGAGCTGTTGGGTGATAGATTATCGCTAATCATTGGAGTACACTTGGACCTTGACATAGGTTAGTTTCTCTATTTCTGCACGTTTCGCCTACTCATTGCCACGAACTTCTGCTCATCTTGGAGACATCTCTCAAGTTTGGCTCGGAGAACAAGAAACTCCAAAACTCCAAGCCTGCGTGGGGAGTGGAGACGATGAAGCTGATTCGACCAGATTAGCACAGGTACGTACAGTTCTTACTCTTCCTCTTCTCCTCCTCGTTTTCGATCATTCAATATCTGAGAACGATTGTGATCAGTTTTGCAGCTAGCAGTCTGTGATGTGAACCGCGCTGATGAATTTGAGCTCGGCGCGGTTGGTTGCGAGTACAGATGGAATCAGCAAACTGAATCTGTCTCTCAGTTGAAGACTCTCTGTTAAAAGACTAACGGAGGAAACAAAAGGGTATTGTTTACTACTATCGCGAAGCATTTCAACGTTCATTCTGTGATATCATCCTAGGAAGTTTGGGCCACTTGTGTGTTTTCTGTTAGCTTTAATCTTGATTAATGTATCTGCATGTTTAGTTTAAGTTTTGCACGTAATTTACTGGGCCGAGTATCGTGCTGTGAATTATACATTTTGCATCTATACAAAGCCACCATTTCGGATT
>NW_021234379.1:0-485 GCF_002162155.2 Triticum dicoccoides | reverse complement strand
ACATATACTGATATTGTATCATTGTCACATTAGTCAAGTGAAGCTATATGTTCATGAGTAATAGAGTAGGGCAAAATACATACTCCATTTTGCTATATCTTATTAGTAGATTGCCAGCCAACATAAAGCAATTAAATTGGGCATGGCCGGCAACGGCTTCCTAGCCCGCCGGCAGCGAGGGGTGGTTTTGCCCCGGAGCAGCTTCGCCACATCAGATGGTAAACTCCCCGACATCTGGACCGGACCGCGGATCATTGTGGCAACATGTTGGATGGTAAACTTGTCCGGACAGTTTGAGGTGAAGATGCCCCGACTCTCGAAAGTGACCGTGTTTTTGGAGTTAGATGATTTTGGGGGGCTGTTAAGTGTTAACTCGCAAAGCCGACATGTTTGGGAATAAGGGTATTTTGCGATAGTCACCAGATATGCTTTACAATATTATTATTTTGACTATGTATGCTTTGTTTGGCCACAATCTTATCAGA
>NW_021234378.1:0-2043 GCF_002162155.2 Triticum dicoccoides | reverse complement strand
TAGAAAACAGGGCTTTGGTCCAGGCCGGGTCAGCCCATTAGTCCTGGTTCAGTCAAGAACCGGGACCAATGGGGGCATTGGTCCTGGTTCGTGAGCCCAGGGGGCCGGCCGGGCCACGTGGGCCATTGGTCCCGGTTCATCTGGACCTTTTGGTCCCGGTTGGTGGGATGAACCGGAACCAATGGGCCTCGCTCCTGGCCCACAACCATTGGTCCTGGTTCGTGCCTCTAAACGGGACTAAAGATTAGACCATTAGTCCCGATTTGAGGCACGAACCGGGACTAATGGGGTTGAGACCTTTAGTCCTGGTTCGTGCCACGAACCGGTACTAAAGGTCCCATTTTCAAACACTACCCCCCCTCCCCCCATGTGGATCACCTTTTCAGTTTTAAGAAAAATAAAAGAAAATGATGGAAATGTCAAAAAAATAAAAGAAAATAAGGTTTGCCATTTGATATGTGGTCTAGTTGTTGGGAAAATTTGCAAATGTGAATTTTGACTTTATTTGCAAAATCTCTCTAAAATTTGTAAAAATGGGCATAACTTTTGCATACTAACTCGGATGAAAAAGTTTTTATATGAAAAATCATCTACTCGAAAAGTTACATTCGAATTTATATGAAAAAGTTTTTGAGCTGTTGGTGAGGAAGAGAATTTGTAGAAATCTTACCATCTTTCCTAAATATATGTGACCGTAGTTCAGTACGAACACTATTGGTCGCACGTTTTGAGTACTAACATTTCTAAGTGCAGGAAAGAAATTTATCTTGGCAGCATCGAGATCCTCAAGCCATGAAACATAATGAATTGTCTCCTCGCAGTTTAGTTCAGCCCCGGGACAGTGGACGGTCCTATCTACCAAGCGCCGGACTTGTTTGCTTGATTGGAAGTAAGCTTTCAATATAAATTGAGATCTATTAATTATTCAACTGGTTCAAATAATCTCATATCAAAGACATAAATATGGTTGAGAAACTCACATAATGGTAGAACTGGAGGCGTCTGCACCCAGATGTCTCTATTACCTTCAATATGATCTTCCGGACGAATATCAAAGGTGATAACCATATCAGACTCAAATGCATAAGCCTTCAAGTAAATTCTTTTTACCTCCATAGTTTCGTTAGGACTAGGTGTATGTGTCTGCATTGTATAATTTGACGTTGAAGGTATAACCATTCTCGGTCTTCAAGTAAATTCTTTTTACCTCCATAGTTTCGTTAGGACTGAAACCTATGTTATCCAAGACAAAAATTCTTGCATGGCAGGGGATACGCTAGTAGAATAGTGAAAAATTAAAATTAAAAGTTGAAGCAAATGAAGCATAAGTCATGCTTAATTACAAAAAAAGACTTGTCGTTGTGACTTACTGTATCCACTTCGAAGTTCTCATCCAGCTTGATGCTGAAGCGTCTACCATCAACTAGAAAATTTCTGCCGCACAGGCCGCACTGGTCTTTGCAGTATTCGCACATAATGAAATCGTGTTCGTCGTCAGTCGACATTTCTATGTTCATAGGTGAAACATTAAACACTTATTAGTTCTATTAATTCAACTAATTTTGTTAATTCATCTAGTTCAACTAATTAATTGAACTAATTCAACTAAGCACTTACAAAAAATATACCTAATTAATTGAACTAATTCAACTAACTAGTTCAACTAATTAATTCAACTAATTCAACTGAACTATTCTATTAATTTTCTTACTAAAAATTAGGTAGCTAGTTCTATATAATAAAATGTTAATTAGATAATGAAATCTCATATAACTAAATTAAATATATATCTAACATATAATTTATATCTAATTCATCTAACATTTGACATTTATATCTAACATATGTTCATATATAGGTGAAACATTAAACACTTACTAGTTCTATTAATTCAACTAAATAAACTAGTTCTATTAATTCAACTAAGCATTTACTAAAAATAAACTAGTTCTATTAATTTCTTACTAAAATAAAGTAGGTAGTTCTATATAGTAATATTTTGATTAGATCATCAAATCTCATATACCTAAATTTTCTTACTAA
>NW_021234377.1:0-920 GCF_002162155.2 Triticum dicoccoides | reverse complement strand
GCGGAGGGGGGCACCGCACACGGCTAAGAGATCCAAGGGATCAATTGTTGTTGTGCCTAGAGGTGCCCCCCTGCCCCCGCATATAAAGGAGCAAGGGGGAGGGGGCGGTCGGCCAGGAGGGGCATGGGATTAGGACTCCCCCCTTCCTTGTTGGAGTAGGAGAGAAGGAAAGAGGGGGAGAGGAGGAAGGAAAAGGGGGCTGCGTGCCTCCTTCCTTTCGGCCTCTCTCCTCTATTCACGTATGGCCCAATAAGGCCCATATACTCCCCTGCGAATTCCCGTAACTCCCCGGTACTCCGAAAAATACCCGAATGACTCGGAACCTTTCCGAACCCCGAATATAGTTGTCCAATATATCGATCTTTACGTCTCGACCATTTCGAGAGTCCTCGTCATGTCCCCGATCTCATCCGCGACTCCGAACTCCTTTGGTACATCAAAACTCATAAACTCATAATATAACTGCCATTGAAACCTTAAGCTTGCGGGCCCTACGGGTTCGAGAACTATGTAGACATGACGGAGACACGTCTCCGGTCAATGACCAATAGCAGAACCTAGATGATCATATTGGCTCCCACATATTCTCTGAAGATCTTTATCGGTCAGACCGCATAACAACATACGTTGTTCCCTTTGTCATCGGTATGTTACTTGCCCGAGATTTGATCATCGGTATCTCAATACCTAGTTCAATCTCTTTACCGACAAGTATCTTTACTCGTTCCATAATACATCATCCCGCAACTAACTAATTAGTTGCAATGCTTGCAAGGCTTATAGTGATGTGCATTACAGAGTGGGCCCAGAGATACCTCTCCGACAATTGGAGTGACAAATCCTAATCTCAAAATACGCCAACCCAACAAGTACCTTTGGAGACAGCTGTAGAGCACCTTTATAATCACCCAGTTACGTTG
>NW_021234376.1:0-389 GCF_002162155.2 Triticum dicoccoides | reverse complement strand
GTGTGCTTCGCCTCGATCCGCTCTTCGTGCGACCTCCGCCCCCCGCCGAACCGAAAGGGGCCCGATCCGCCGGCCCCATAGGTGTTCGTGGATCAGTTTCCCCGACATCTTTGGCGCGCCAGGAGGTGGCGGGGGAGATCGGCGGCGTCGGTGGAGCTGGTGGCAATGGGGGGCCGGAGCGCTACTCTCCTTCGACTTCGGGAAGAAGGGGGGAGCGGCGAGATTTGTGAGAATGGAGCAACAACCGGCGAGGTGGGCGAACTGCCCCTGTTTCTCCTGCTTATAAAGAGGGAGGGGGCGGACGTTTCGCCCTTCCGAATAAAGAAACCACCGACGATCTCTCCCACGATGCTGCATTCAACGCGTGCTGTTCGGGGAGGGCGCGGTGC
>NW_021234375.1:0-447 GCF_002162155.2 Triticum dicoccoides | reverse complement strand
CTGGGAAGGCTTATAATATGGTAGCAAAAAGGGTCAGCAATAATCAATTCAGAGATGCAAAGTTGAATAAACGCTCAACGACGGTACTGTGCTGGTCCTAGGCTAGACTGTGCTAGAGACGCGAGCCTAGAACACTAACAAAATCACGGCGCGGCACGTAAACAAGGGAAAAGCACACTCTGGAATTTTTTTTTCGCTCTTTTTTTTTCTTTTTTTTGCGCTCTTTTTTTTTTGCGCTGCTTTTTTTTTTGCGAAAAATCACTATAATGGCGAGTGTCTCAAAACTCTTCTTAGCTCAAACTGACAGGATGGGCACGAAATTTTTTTGACCAAATTTTTTTTTTGACTGTCCGGACCCAAAAACTGGAAACGGGTCAAAAAAAACTTCCTATAATGGCACCTGTCTCAAAACACTCAGAAACACCTAAAAATAGGATAGCCAGAAAA
>NW_021234374.1:0-987 GCF_002162155.2 Triticum dicoccoides | reverse complement strand
AATATTGTATTTGGAAAGTATTCATCTGACTATGAGAAGAAAAAAACATGCATATGAGTTGATTGAGCCTGAGAGAGGAGTTGTTGACATTTATTCAGAGCACATACAAGTAGTATTTCTACTGCTTAGGAATTTTATGGAATTAGTTTTAGTATTTATTGAAGAGCAATTTAGTGAAGGATTATAGGATGTTAAAATTTCACCTAATGAAAAAAATATAAGTTTCAGACTGACAAGATGATAAGGCAACATAAATTTTAGTGTGATTTATTGGAAGAACTTTGAGTGGTTGGATGATTCAATTTGGTTAGTTGGTTATGCAGTTTATAAGTCACCCATGGGTGTGTTTATTGCAAAACTTGCACAATCATTCTATGGCGCCAACCACCAATACCATGCTCCTCCAGAGTTAAGCCACTTCGTGATGCGTAATTATTATTTTTGATGTTGCTGATACCCTTTCCCGTGGACACCTCTGCCAGATCCGTTGCTGCTACAGAACCCAACTCCTGAGCACGTCGGAGTTGAGCAAGAAGACAGGAGGAGGTGTCGAGGACGAAGAGGCCCCTCTTCCTTTTTGGTCCACGCCGCTACGAAAGTGATATTAGGGTATTGAAACTTGCTTTATGGAGTAGTACCATCACGATACCTTGCCTTTTTCCTATTCTGTTCGAGTACTTAGTACTTACCCTGTTTCTTTGACAAAGGCATTTGATAGATATGATTAGGCACATATTGAGTGTGCCATTTCAGAAATATTGAGCATACAGTTTCAGTTCCAACTTAAGCATACAATCTGCTCTTTCTTCTTAAGATATAGAGGAGGGTAATGATATATTGTCTGTTTGATATTTGCATGTAGTTATTATTTCATAAAAGGCCTAAGTTTGACCTTATGTTATATCAGGACATCTTGGTTCTAAATTTCATTCCAGAGATTTGCTTAATATTTCATTTAGATTGGTTGTTTTAGGAAATGAAAAAAAA
>NW_021234373.1:30787-31666 GCF_002162155.2 Triticum dicoccoides | reverse complement strand
AAATACATAAGTATAGGCTATTTTTAGAGTCCGTATGTGTGGGGAAACAAGAGATAGGGTTGATTTCGGACCCCTCCACCAAGGGCCACGAAATTCCCCCTCTCTTCCTCCATATATACAGCCCTTAGGGCACCGTTTAGACTTTGGGTTTTGTTTAGATTAAAAGTTCGCCATAGCTGCAACTTCGCGTACTTCGTTTGTGTTCAACGACCAGACAAAGGCGTCACAGAACCCCACCTTGATCAATAAAGCTTTCATCTTATATTCGCAATATCCAGATTGCAATCTTAGTTTCTTGCTTGTTCTTCGTTTGCTCGCAGGAAACAGACCCTCGTGGTCAGGTTGATCGTGCTCCGGCGTGGTCAATAACCTCTCGGAGTTGGTTTAGCGATTGCTAAGGCGCGGCGTCCTCGCACGTTCGTAGTCGGATCGTCAAAGTCGACTTCCACCAATGCGAAATCCACCATCTCATCGAAAGACGGGACACCTCCGCCTCTATCACCGTGGCCACGGCGGGGCTCGTCGCCCGGCCGTTTCCGGCGACGGAAGCCGGCGTGGCAGGGAGGCGGCCGCACGGCGAGGGGCCCGGCAGGGCGCTTGAGGAAGGCAGCAGGGGCGTCCGTCCAACAGGGCACGGCAAGGTCGTGGGTGCTCCGGGGCGCAGACAGAGGCCGTGGCCAGGGGCGCAGCCGGCCGGAGCAAGGGGCGGCCAGGCGGCGGGCGCCGGCCGCGGCAAGGAGGTCGGCCAGCGAGTGGAGGGGGAGAGGGGGTCACGGCCGGAGCCGGGCGAGGGTAGCCGCCGGCGTGTGAAGGCGGGAAGGACGGGGCGTGGCCCGCGGCAGAGGCGGGGCTCACGGCGACGGGCGCAGCAGACGCGGC
>NW_021234373.1:0-28936 GCF_002162155.2 Triticum dicoccoides | reverse complement strand
TAGGGGGCGGCTGGGCTGGCCTAGTTGGCCCGATGGCTAGCTGGGCCGAGGCCCAGCGAGGGAGGGGGGTTTCCCCTTTCTTTTACTTTTGTTTAATCTTTCCTTTTCTGTTTTCTGTTTTACTTTAGTTCCTCTTTTATTTTAGTTTTATAAACTATACCACTAGCCCCTAAATTAGTATTTATAAATACTTTATTGCCACATTAATTTCTTATACCTAATAAATTAGTTTAATGTTTTAATATTTATAAAATGCATTTAATTATTTGTTTAAGCCACTGTTTTATTTAGTTTAGTGCTTTTAATTATTTTATAAAAACGTGATCCTCCACCATAATTACCTATGCATTATTTGCCACCTCTAGAACATTTTAATTTTAATGTTTGAAAACTTTACCGTTTGACTTGATTTTGAATTTTGAATTCAAACGGGATTGAATCATCGCGAGGTTTACCACAGTAAGAGTGGTGACGTGGCATCATTAGCAGAGGTTACTGTATCTTGATTATCCGGGCGTCAAAATTCTCCTCCACTACAAGAAATCTCGTCCCATGATTTAAGAGGTAGAGCAAGGGGGAGAGGTCTGGTTACGATATTCTAACGAGTCTTCTCAGTCTAGGTTGCTCTTCTTGGAGAGGTCGATCCATTACGTTGATGTCTTCATCTCTCTGCTTCAGGTCATCATGATGAAGTCGGCATCCTTTCTTCGGGAACTCCATCGTACTTACGAAAAATGATAAGGGGTATCTCCAGAAGAACTGACCTCTACAAGGTCACGTATCTGGTAGAGAACATCAGGGAGGGTGGCAGATAGTAACCCTCGAATTGAAACTTAAGCAATTATCGAGAGCAAAATAAGAAGGTGCAAAATAGAAGTTTCAAACGCATAGGCAAACGTTCGTTGCCTAAATCGAAGTGTGAAAGGGGTTCAGAGCAATGGGAATAAGTATTCCGTCTGATACCATAATAGATCATTAGGCAGGTGGCCCGTGAATTACATACGAAGTCAAACGTGGGGAATAACTTTGACAATAGGTTATACAGGAGAGTCAGGTTTTGATCTTGTGGAACTGTGGGTTATGGGCCCACCATGTGGGTTAAAAGTAGGAAGGGCGATGACATCTTGCGCGATCATGTGAGCAAGGCATGTCAGAGGATAGTCTGTCGGTTATGTCGGCAACAACATCCATACCAAGGGCGAGGGACGAAGAGAACCGTTTTCCTTCTCGTTGAACGAGGCGGACCAGTAGGCAAAGTTCCCGTCCATCGGTGGTTACCGAAATGTCATCAACAATAGTAACAGGGTCTTGCTGACAGAATTGTACACGAGGTGTTTACATAAGAAGGGAAATATTACTGCTTATATCATATAGATCACAAGAAGGTTTAAACAAACCAATGGAAAGGAAAAGTGGTTATCAGATTTAATCAAAACAATGGAAAGAAAAATGTGTTAAAACACATATATCAGGGGGTATATCCTTCCCAAGGGCAAGCAAAGCATGATATTCATGACGGGATATAATGTAGAAAACCCCTTTAGGAAAGGGAAGAGAAATTTTCATGACATTACCCATACAACGGTGTTTGGATAATTGATCAAGAAGCATTTAGCAGGCTTTAAATGTTCTTGTTGAAAATCAGAGTATCACAGACATGCTTCGAGATAGCATTTGACGTGGTCACTGGGTAAAGATCAGACTTTGGATACTCGAAGGATCCATCAGGAACAGTTTGTAGAATAAGTCTTACAATTTCCTCATGGAAGAATGGATAGCATTGCTAAAAGGAAAATTATAACTATAGGTCCTCCTGTCAGGTGTGCTAGGCATGACATCACCTTATCGGGTCAAATGCTAATGTTATAACTCTAGGAAATATGTCCCGGCCACCATATCTGACCGAGATTCAGATCTGATTGGTGTCAGGATACCTCAGACTCAGGATGCCCGAGAAGAAAAGGTGCAAGACAAATTGACGAGACGACATCGTAAGATTATTGGGGAATGTACTATGGAAGCAAGTTTCAACTCAAGAGTTCATCATTTAAACCAAAGAGAGGATGACGGGGTAGCTGATGGAGTCAGTAACAATCCTTGAGATTTCCAAAAAGGTGGATTTCCACAATTATGTGAACAAGGAGATAGCATTTGTCAGATCAAATGGTATAATGATGTATGCTCGAGGAAAACATACACAATTAAACATTGGTTGAAAGGTGCACCCAAAATATGGGCTGGGTTGCACGGCCAACATTGGAATGGTGATTCAATAATCAATAGTCTAAGAATGAACGGTCGACCATTAACTTCAAAGCAATAGGGTTGCTAGAAGGGCAGAATCCAAACAGCACCGCTCACTTGTTGGTACCCCGGTTGGAACCAACACGAGGACCCAAGAAAAAAATGGTGATGGTGGGAAGTATCACCATACCAAGAATTCTTAGGCGGTGGTGAAATTCTCACAACATTGATGACATAAGAGATGTTAATGTTCCAAGGTAAGGGAGAACAATTGCTAGATAGCAAGGAACTCAAGGTATAACATCAAACACGAACAAGCTTGTGTTGGTGGGAAGGCAATAAAGTGGTCGATGATAACGCAGATCATCGAGGGCAAGGATAGTATTTCTCATCATGAACTCAATTGATATCCTGGAAGAGATCATAAGGTTGATGATGATCACGACACACTTTGTCGAGAGATTTCAAGATGTAATCGATCGACAATGACATGAAGTCAAATGAATGGTGAAGCGAAAGGTTATTGGAACCAAGGTGATAGAGGCAAAGGTGTCCCGTCTTTCGATGAGATGATGGATATCGCTTTGGTGGCAGTCGACTTTGACGATCCGACTACGAACGTGCGAGGACGTCGCGCCTTAGCAATCGCTAAACCAACTCCGAGAGGTTATTGACCACGCCGGAGCACGATCAACCTGACCACGAGGGTCTGTTTCCTGCGAGCAAACGAAGAACAAGCAAGAAACTGAGATTGCAATCTGGATATTGCGAATATAAGATGAAAGCTTTATTGATCAAGGTAGGGTTCTGTGACGCCTTTGTCTGGTCGTTGAACACAAACGAAGTACGCGAAGTTGCAGCTATGGCGAACTTTTAATCTAAACAAAACCCCCAAAGTCTAAATGGTGCCCTAAGGGCTGTATATATGGAGGAAGAGAGGGGGAATTTCGTGGCCCTTGGTGGAGGGGTCCGAAATCAACCCTATCTCTTGTTTCCCCACACATACGGACTCTAAAAATAGCGTATACTTATGTATTTCGAAATTACATGGGCCTGGCCCAATAAAAAGGTGACGCAGCACCTATAATAGCCTCGGGACGAAATTTATGAAGTGGCATCTTGTATATTTCGTCCAAGGCTTCATGCACCCATTATGGTGGCTTCAAAGTCCTGAAATCATCACTTGTAACTCCGTTCTTGTTCCCCTTGCGCATGGCATCATCTCCATGCTTGTTCTTGCTCCAATGTTCATCCTTCTCCAAGCTAGGCCCTTCATTTGTAAGCAAAACAAATGTATCCAATTTAGGCAGCATCATATTCTCATGAACATTAGAATCATTACCAAGAAACGAAAGTACCTGATAATTTAATTGGCGTGCGCGAGCTCTAGTAATTGGTCCCGTATATGTAGCAGTAGGGCTGTGGGTGTAACAATGGTATTGATGTCCTCATCATCCTCCCCTTCTTGAAATGAAGTCGTCCTCGACGGAAACTCATCTTCCCCACCCAAATAAGGCTTCAAATCTGCAATGTTAAAAGTGATACTAACCCCAAAATCTGCAGGCAGCTCAAGTTTATATGCATTATCATTTATTTTCTCTAACACCTTAAAGGGACCATCAGCACGTGGCATTAGCTTTGATTTGCGCAAATCAGGAAATCTATCCTTACACAAATGTAACCAAACAAGATCTCCAGGTGCAAACACAACATGTTTTCTACCCTTATCTCCAGCAAGTTTATATTTAGCATTCATACGCTCAATGTTTTCCTTAGTTAACTCATGCATTTTTAAAATCAATTCAGCACGTTGTTTAGCATCAAAATTAACCTTCTCCGAAGATGGAAGAGGCAACAAATCAATAGGTGCACGAGGTAGGAAACCATACACAACTTCAAAAGGGCACATCTTAGTAGTAGAATGCAATGAACGATTATAAGCAAATTCAATATGAGGCAAGCATTCCTCCCACATTTTCTTATTATTCTTCAAAACAGCCCTAAGCATAGTAGACAACGTTCTATTGACTACTTCAGTTTGTCCATCAGTTTGGGGGTGACAAGTAGTACTAAAAGGCAGTTTAGTCGCCAACTTAGCCCATAAACATCTCCAAAAGTGGCTAAGAAATTTAGTATCACGATCTGAAACAATAGTATTTGGCACACCATGCAAGCGAATAATTTCACGAAAGAACAAATCAGCAACATTAACAGCATCATCGCTTTTATGACATGGTATAAAGTGTGCCATTTTCGAGAATCTATCCACGACAACAAATATGCTATCCCTCCCCTTCTTTGTTCGAGGTAAACCTAAAACAAAGTCCATAGATATATCCTCCCAAGGAACACTAGGTACAGGCAAAGGCATATATAAACCATGAGGATTGAGTCGTGACTTAGCTTTTTGACATGTAGTGCATCGAGCAATAAAACGCTCAACATCCCGTCTCATCTTTGGCCAAAAGAAATGTGTAGCAAGTACGTCCTCTGTCTTCTTCACGCCAAAGTGTCCCATTAATCCTCCTCCATGCGCCTCCTACAACAACAAAAGACGAACAGAGCTAGCTGGAATGCATAGCTTGTTAGCACGAAACACAAATCCATCGTTAACGATGAACTTGTTCCACATTATTCCTTCTTTACAATTCTGCATTACATCTTTAAAATCAGCATCATGCACATATTGATCTTTGATGGCCTCCAAACCAAATATTTTGAAGTCAAGTTGTGAAAGCATAGTATAGCGGCGAGACAATGCATCAGCAATAACATTTTCTTTTCCCTTCTTGTGTTTAATGACATAAGGAAAAGTCTCAATGAATTCAACCCATTTAGCATGTCTACGATTCAGTTTAGCTTGACTTTTAATATGTTTCAAAGATTCATGATCAGAATGTATAACAAATTCTTTGGGCCATAAATAATGTTGCCATGTTTCTAAAGTCCGAACAAGAGCATATAATTCTTTATCATAAGTAGAATAATTCAGACTAGGCCCACTCAATTTTTCAGAAAAGTATGCAACAGGTTTGCCATCTTGTAATAACACACCGCCTAATCCAATTCCACTAGCATCACATTCAAGCTCAAAAGTCTTATTAAAATCAGGAAGTTGGAGTAAAGGAGCATGTGTCAACTTATCTTTCAATACCGAGAAGGCTTCTTCCTGTGCGGTACCCCAAAGAAAAGGCACATCATTCTTTGTAAGCTCATTGAGAGGTGCAGCAATGGTGCTGAAATCTCTCACAAAACGCCTATAGAATCCAGCGAGGCCAAGAAAACTCCTCACTTGTGTGACCGTTTTGGGTTGCGGCCAACTCTCAATAGCTTCAATCTTGGCTTTATCAACTTCAATTCCCTATGGAGTAACAACATAGCCAAGAAAAGATACTCGATCGGTGCAAAAGGTGCACTTCCCAAGGTTACCAAACAAACGTGCATCACGTAGAGCAATAAAAACAGCACGTAAATGTTCCAAATGTTCTTCCAAAGATCTGCTATAAATCAATATGTCATCAAAGTAAACTACCACAAATCGTCCAATAAAAGCACGTAAAACTTCATTAATAATCTCATGAAAGTACTAGGTGCATTAGTTAACCCAAAAGGCATGACTAACCACTCATATAATCCAAACTTAGTTTTGAATGCTGTTTTCCATTCATCTCCCAATTTCATACGAATTTGATGGTATCCACTACGCATATCAACTTTGGAGAATATTGTAGAGCCACTCAATTCATCAAGCATATCATCTAGCCTAGGAATAGGATGACGATAATGAATAGTAATATTATTAATGCCTCTACAATCAACACACATACGTGATGTACCATCCTTTTTCGGCACTAGAATAATAGGAACAACACAAGGACTAAGGGATTCGCGTATATAACCTTTGTCGAGAAGCTCTTGTACTTGACGCATAATCTCCTTCGTCTCCTCTGGATTGGTACGGTATGGTGCACGGTTTGGCAGTGAAGCACCGGGAATTAAGTCAATCTGATGCTCAATCCCTCGAATATGCGGTAATCCCGGTGGCACGTCTTGTGGAAAGACGTCAGCGAACTCCTGCAAAATGTTAGTGACAGCAGGAGGCAAAGAGGAAGGCACGTCCTCGAATGAAAATAATGCCTCTTTGCACTCAAAAGCATAGCAAACAGATTTGCTGAAATCTAGCTCATCAATATCAGATTTGGTGGCAAATAAACATGCACTTTTCAATTTAATTTCAGAAGCAACACTAGATGGTTTATTATTAGGCTTCATTTGTTGCTCAAATTCTTTTGCCACAATCTGATTTTCACTCTTATTCGTCTCCTGTTTTGCTTTATTAGCTCTATTAATATCATCTTTCAAAATGGAATCAGGAGTCATAGGAAGCAAAGTAATATTTTTATCCTTATGAACAAGAGTATAGTGATTGTTTCTACCATGGTGTACAGAATTTTTATCAAATTGCCATGGTCTACCAAGTAATAAGGAACATGCTTGCATAGGTACCACATCACAATCAACATAATCAGCATATGTAGAGATACTAAAATGCACACGAACAGTACGTGTTACCTTAACCTTGTCGCTGTTGTTGAACCATTGGATGTAGTAAGGATGTGGATGTCGTCTTGTGGTGAGAGAAAGCTTCTCCACCATCTCCATGCTAGCCAAGTTGTTGCAGCTCCCTCCGTCTATGATGACGCGCACAGAACGTTCCTTCACAACTCCCTTGGTATGGAACAAATTGTGCCTCTGATTTTGCTCAGCTTGTGTGATCTGCACACTCAAAACACGTTGAGCAACTAAACATTCATACCTGTCAGCGTCTTCAGGAGCCATGTATTGCGTCTCATGAACAGAATCATCTCCACCATGTTCTTCACGTGTAATAAGAGCCAAAGTCTCCTCATCATAGTCACTAGCGGACTCATATCCACCATCCGCGGTAGCAATCATCACACGCGGAGATTTGCATTCTCTCGCATAATGACCTCCTCCCTTACAACGACGACAAATAATATCACTTGTGTGCCCTGTTGATGCCATGGAAGAAGAAGAACGCTGTGCAGGCCCCGCAGGTGCGCTCTTGGTAGATAATGGTGGTTGTGCCTGTTTTCTTGTATCACGGCTGGAGGTGGCACCGGATGGAGGTGATAGAGGCAAAGGTGTCCCGTCTTTCGATGAGATGGCGGATTTCGCTTTGGTGGAAGTCGACTTTGACGATCCGACTACGAACGTGCAAGGACGTCGCGCCTTAGCAATCGCTAAACCAACTCCGAGAGGTTATTGACCACGCGGGAGCACGATCAACCTGACCACGAGGGTCTGTTTCCTGCGAGCAAACAAAGAACAAGCAAGAAACTGAGATTGCAATCTGGATATTGCGAATATAAGATGAAAGCTTTATTGATCAAGGTGGGGTTCTGTGACGCCTTTGTCTGGTCGTTGAACACAAACGAAGTACGCGAAGTTGCAGCTATGGCGAACTTTTAATCTAAACAAAACCCCCAAAGTCTAAACGGTGCCCTAAGGGCTGTATATATGGAGGAAGAGAGGGAGAATTTCGTGGCCCTTGGTGAAGGGGTCCGAAATCAACCCTATCTCTTGTTTCCCCACACATACGGACTCTAAAAATAGCCTATACTTATGTATTTCGAAATTACATGGGCCTGGCCCAATAAAAAGGTGACGCAGCACCTATAATAGCCTCGGGACGAAATTTATGAAGTGGCATCTTGTATATTTCGTCCAAGGCTTCATGCACCCATTATGGTGGCTTCAAAGTCCTGAAATCATCACTTGTAACTCCGTTCTTGTTCCCCTTACGCATGGCATCATCTCCATTCTTGTTCTTGCTCCAATGTTCATCCTTCTCCAAGCTAGGCCCTTCATTTGTAAGCAAAACAAATGTATCCAATTTAGGCAGCATCATATTCTCATGAACATTAGAATCATTACCAAGAAAAGAAAGTACCTGATAATTTAATTGGCGTGCGCGAGCTCTAGTAATTGGTCCCGTATATGTAGCAGTAGGGGCTGTGGGTGTAACAATGGTATTGATGATGATGAGGACATGACTACCTTGGATATGACCAAAAATATTGCATATATGCATATTTGTCAGGTGATTTCTAGTGCAAACTATTCAATAATCTATTTATGTTATCCAGAACAAAAATACTTCACACACTTTTGTGTTTTGTCTAATTGCAGGTGTATGGGACATTTGTACAATCCACATATGAAGATAAGGAAGAAAGAGATGTTTATTTGCTGTCCAAAAAGTTCTCTCACGTCACTTTTGGCCCAAGAGAAGATAGAGTCCAAGTCTCTCACGTTTTGGATTCAGATTCGGACTGCACAGACATACCTGACTCAAAACGCACACAAGTTTCTCATATCAACTCGGAATTGAGTGATTCTTTTTGCATTGGAAAGCTTGAGTTAGTAGCATTCTTTGAAAGAACTTATCAGAAAATTGTCTCAAACTTTTCAAGAGGAAAGTTGGAGAGAGAGTTGTTGTATATCCTGCTTGGCAGTTATTTTTCATCATTATCTTCACTGCCGTTGTGATCTTCACTTATATCTTGCTGTCAAGAGCTACTTAGTATCCTTCATTGATGCTAGTTGTGCTACACCATGACCTTATTAGTGTTCTAGGCTCGCGTCTCTAGTCCGGTCTAGCCTAGGACCAGCACAGTACCGTCGTTGAGCGTTTATTCAACATTGCATCTTTGAATTGATTATTGCTAATCTTTTGCTACCATATATAGCCAACTCAGCTCCACATATTTCTACACCGTGTATACGTACGCTCCCCTGGCAATCGCTTTACTCAATATTCGGAGTTACTTAACACCGCTGGTTGCCGATCACCGCCTGCTGCATGGTAAGAACTTGTAAGACATTGATATTTGCTTTACTGTGAGCGTTTTACCACCACATCCTAGTAGTTATAGGAACATTATTTTTGGGTTTTGTTTCTTGTTCTACTAATCATGACAGGATCCAGAGTCAATTCATGGGCTTTGTCGATCGCGGGAGACGTGCCACCACCTTTGCAAATACCACAACCGTCACGAGAGGTGCACAAACATCCAAATGCACATGATCAGGTTAATGTATCTATACCACCATTTAATGGCCGTTTTAAACCTGCTTTATATATTGAATGGGAGTTCGACATAAAAAATATATTTGCTTCCCATAATTTCGATGAACATAAAAAGGTTAAGGTTGCGTTTGGTTCTTTCACTGGTTATGCTTTGGTTTGGTGGAGTGAATATTGTCGGTTACACCCTGATTATATACCTACTACTTGGGATGATTTGAAACTTGCCATGCGACATACTTTCGTCCCTGCTTATTATACTCGTGACATGATTAAAAAGTTGCAACACTTAAAACAAGGTAGTGAAACTGTAACAAAATATTATGATGATTTACAAACTACCTTGTTGCATTCCTCTTTAGAAGAAAGTGAAGATGATTTTATGGATAGATTTTGGGGAGGATTAAACCGTGATATTCAAGAGATACTAATTCATGAAGAGTGTTATCCTATGGACCATTTGTTTCATCTTGCTTGCAAAGCTGAACAGGAAATAAAACGACGTGTTGGCCACGAGGAGAACAAGCGCACGGTGCACATTCCAAGAGTTGATATGATTGTTCCTTCAACTACTAGGCATACTATGACAACCACATCCGTTGTTGTCAGGACTACATCACCTCCACCATGTGACACATCGCCCCCGAGAGTGGCTACATCATCTGAGTTGATCATACGAGGTAATGACAAAGGTACTGATCTTCCATCTCTACATGAGAATGATGAATGCCTTGTCAATTTGAATGCACCATCTGATGAGCTACCCACTACTTTGATCACTACCACCTATTTTAGAGGACTACGTTGATAATTTGACTTTGCCATGTGATCAAACAACTGAAATACCAACAATTTTGAGTGCACCCATTGAATTAACTATTGATGCAAAAGAACCAATGTTTAATCATTTTGATATGACCTCTAATCTTGGTGATGATTCTGTGTTGAATGACTTATTGCATGTTTGCTTATTTAAGCATGTTGTAGCATGTAAATTTGATGCAAGTAAGGTTTATTCACCAATCTTGGGATGGTTTAATGATGAACATTGTCAATCTTTTGAAATGAATAAGAGCTTCACTTATATGTGCAAACTGAGTTGCAATATTTTCATGCCTTCTACTTGTGCTAATTTTTTGGCTTTAGATTTTATGAACTATGCAAGTTACTCATCTATTCATGTGTCATATATGCAAAAATCAAGGGAAGTAAAAATGGATGACATATACATATACAACATGTACACCTTGTCTCTTTTGTTAGCCACATTTCAGATTAAGCAACGCCGAGGACGGCTTTATTTTCAAGAAGGGGAGGATGATGAGGACATGACTACCTTGGATATGACCAAAAATATTGCATATATGCATATTTGTCAGGTGATTTCTAGTGCAAACTATTCAATAATCTATTTATGTTATCCAGAACAAAAATACTTCACACACTTTTGTGTTTTGTCTAATTGCAGGTGTATGGGACATTTGTACAATCCACATATGAAGATAAGGAAGAAAGAGATGTTTATTTGCTGTCCAAAAGGTTCTCTCACGTCACTTTTGGCCCAAGAGAAGATAGAGTCCAAGTCTCTCACGTTTTGGATTCAGATTCGGACTGCACAGACATACCTGACTCAAAACGCACACAAGTTTTTCATACGGACTCCGAATTGGGTGATTCTTTTTTTGTTGGAAACTAGATTTCGTGCACTTTCCAACCCAGTTGGAATGACCTTCAAATTCGTCCGGAGCGTTGAATTGTGGACGAAACAATCTGATGCTGCAGCAGAATCCGAGTCAAACTACAAGTCCAAAGGTGTTACATCACCTCCACTTGGGCCCATTGGCCTTGTACGACCTAGATTTAGTTTTAGGCTGCCTTGGGATGTCCTCCCACCTCCTTGGCCGCCACCCCTTGCTCCTATATAAGTAGATCCATCTAGTAGCTTTTCCTTGGGATTTGTTTAGTTAAAAGTTAGCCATTGCAACTTCGTGTACTTCGTTTGTGTTCAACGACCAGACCAAGACCGCTTACGGATCCCCACCATTATCAATACCTCATATATATTTGCAATATTCAGATTGCTTTAACATATTCTTGCTCGTTCTTCGATTGCCAGCAGGAATAGACCTTCGTGGTCAGGCTGACCGTGCTTCCGGCATCGTCAGTAACCTCAGGAGATTGGTTTAGCGATTGCTAAGGCGCAACATCGTGCACGTTTGTAGTCGGATCGTCAAAGTCGTCTCCACCAAATTGATAGTGATCATCTCATCGAAAGATTGGGACACCCTCGCCTCTATCAGATGTCCTCATCACAAGGGCACGACACAAACTTGGAATCAAGTTTGTTGTTTAAGGAGAATTGATAGGACGAGGAAGCTCGACGTAAGCTTAGCTCATCATCGAAAGTTGTGCTCCGAGATTAAGGACCAGGTAGCACAGTTAAGGTTTAGCATGATAATGATATAGTCGATCAGGCTAGGAGTTACGTGATGGAGTATTAAACTTCTCAACAACAAAGTACTGAGAGTAATGAATCTCAGTATTGATTCGATTCACCAATTGGTGTTCTCGGTTGACGACAACCCAGAACTCGTGGAGTGACTATGATGGGAAAAGGTACTACTTCGTCAGAATTTCATAGATGAAGTGCAATGGGTGGATATTCTCGAGATACTAGGGGGTAATGCTCGAAGGTAGAACAAAATAGAGGTTGGGAAGGCGTACTGATCTGCAGAAGGCAAGTAATTTAACTTGTCCGAGAAATAAAATCAAAGGAGAACAAACATGGTCGGAACCATGGTTGCAAAGGATCAATTCACAGCTACCAGATGATATTTATCAAGGAAATATTTATTATTACAAGAAGTTTCCATGAGAGGATCTACATCATGTCCATGGGCATGAACACAAAGTTCAAGGTCGACTCCCACTTCTTCAATGCATAACCTTTCATTCACTTCCCGTCTTCGAAGAAGTTGCAGTGTTGAAATTTTATCTGGCGAAGCAACAGAAGAGTATGACTCATGAAAACTTTCGGGTTCACACGGAGAAGGCATATGTTCAATCCATAGGGGCTTCTTAGAAACATATACCACAAGTTTCAAGAGTAAATATCACAAGCTCGAATGTAGAGCAAGGTTGAGAAAGTAGATGATACAATTTAACAAAGGCATTATGTATCCGAGGGAAGGCTCACAAGGTTATTGAACATGAAGGGCGATGTCGGATAAAATCCATTAAAGAACTGCCGGTCCATTACAGAGCTGATGTGAGCATCGGCACACAACCAGAGGAAGTAACAATGCAAGGGCAGTGGATTATAGAAACAACTGACTAATCTAGAGCTCAAGTGCAAAGGAATTAAGATTTTCAAATCAAGGGATCAGAAGCAATGTTCTGATTAGGGGTGGGTAAGTAGAATAGCCTTAGGGGTACAATCGACGGCAATTGGATTGGTTGAGAACCAGCTCATGTTTAAAATGACGTCTGAGCCGGAAAGATAATTTAAAAGGATCAACTGATGATTGCGTGCACTCGCACTCATGTTGAATCAAAAGGATCAAAATGACGGTGCCTAAGAATACTGACGAATATTGCCAGACATATGGAAAGCATCCATCATGCAAGTAGTCAAGTATTGCAGAGCAATAAGTTACTAAGGATTTTTGGAGGATCGAATAATATTTCGAAGACCATTTGAAACACATGAACAACTGGGGGATGAGCGGATACTCGGTAAGTGCGAGAATTATCCGTATGGGTATTCAGGTGACAAAGAACAGCAAGGCAGTAAGCTTAAAGGATTATCGAAACAACAACGAGTGTTTCGGGGTATCTTGTAACAACAAGACCAACTGGGGATGAATATAAGAATAACAACTGTAAGTAGTTATCCATAAGGGTTGACAGTGGAAGGGGAATTGCAAACGCGATGAACACAAGTTCTCGGGTTAACAGCAGAGAGTATCTTCAGGGGCTTCACGTGCAGCAGACGACCATCCGTAATAAGGGCTCTCCGGGTGAAAGTGATAACGAGATCCTAATGTTAGATTTAGCAAAATTCATTTAATCCAAATAGAAGAGAGATCAGAGTCCCAGAGTATAGATAAGGAGTAAAAGATCCTAATACCACCCAATGGCGACGTGGGCCCATGGGCCACACAGCCATGTTAGTAAAAGTTTTGTAAAGTCTAGACTCGACTTTGGCCAAGGAGTGTGGAAGGGGGATTCCTACAGGCAGTCGGCTCTGATACCAACTTGTGACGCCCCCGATTCAATCGTACACTAATCATACACGCAAACGTGTATGATCAAGATCAGGGACTCACGGGAAGATATCATAACACAACTCTAAAAATAAAATAAGTCATACAAGCATCATAATACAAGCCAGGGGCCTCGAGGGCTCGAATACAAGTGCTCGATCAAAGACGAGTCAGCGGAAGCAACAATATCTGAGTACAGACATAAGTTAAACAAGTCTGCCTTAAGAAGGCTAGCACAAACTGGGATACAGATCGAAAGAGGCGCAGGCCTCCTGCCTGGGATCCTCCTAACTACTCCTGGTCATCGTCAGCGGGCTGCACGTAGTAGTGGCACCTCCGGTGTAGTAGGAGTCGTCGTCGACAATGGCGTCTGACTCCTGGACTCCAGCATCTGGTTGCGACAACCAGAAAGAAAGGAAAGGGGGAAAAGGGGGGAGAAAGCAACCGTGAGTACTCATCCAAAGTACTCGCAAGCAAGGATCTACACTACATATGCATGGGTATATGTGTAAAGGGCCATATCGGTGGACTGAACTTCAGAATGCCAGAATAAGAGGGGGATAGCTAGTCCTATCAAAGACTACGCTTCTGGCAGCCTCCGTCTTGCAGCATGTAGTAGAGAATAGACTGAAGTCCTCCAAGTAGCATCTCCAAGTAGCATCGCATAGCATAATCCTACCCGGCGATCCTCTCCTTGTCGCCCTGTAGAAAAGTGATCACCGGGTTGTATCTGGCACTTGGAAGGCTGTGTTTTATTAAGTATCCGGTTCTAGTTGTCATAAGGTCAAGGTACAACTCCAAGTCGTCCTGTTACCGAAGATCATGGCTATTCGAATAGATTAACTTACCTGCAGGGGTGCACCACATAACCCAACATGCTTGATCCCATTTGGCCGGACACACTTTCCTGGGTCATGCCCGGCCGTGGAAGATCAACACGTCGCAGCCCCACCTAGGCACAACAGAGAGGCCAACACGCCGGTCTAAACCTAAGCGCACAGGGGTCTGGGCCCATCGCCCTTAGCACACCTGCACGTTGCGAGGGCGACCGAAAGCAGAACTAGCCCCCTTAATACAAGAGCAGGCTTACGTTCCAATCCTGATAGAGACAAAGGTGTCCCGTCTTTCGATGAGATGATGGATATCGCTTTGGTGGAAGTCGACTTTGACGATCCGACTACGAACGTGCGAGGACGTCGCGCCTTGGCAATCGCTAAACCAACTTCGAGAGGTTATTGACCACACCGGAGCACGATCAACCTGACCACGAGGGTCTGTTTCCTGCGAGCAAACGAAGAACAAGCAAGAAACTGAGATTGCAATCTGGATATTGCGAATATAAGATGAAAGCTTTATTGATCAAGGTGAGGTTCTGTGACGCCTTTGTCTGGTCGTTGAACACAAACGAAGTACGCGAAGTTGCAGCTATGGCGAACTTTTAATCTAAACAAAACCCAAAGTCTAAACGATGCCCTAAGGGCTGTATATATGGAGGAAGAGAGGGGGAATTTCGTGGCCCTTGGTGGAGGGGTCCGAAATCAACCCTATCTCTTGTTTCCCCACACATACGGACTCTAAAAATAGCCTATACTTATGTATTTCGAAATTACATGGGCCTGGCCCAATAAAAAGGTGACGCAGCACCTATAATAGCCTCGGGACGAAATTTATGAAGTGGCATCTTGTATATTTCGTCCAAGGCTTCATGCACCCATTATGGTGGCTTCAAAGTCCTGAAATCATCACTTGTAACTCCGTTCTTGTTCCCCTTGCGCATGGCATCATCTCCATGCTTGTTCTTGCTCCAATGTTCATCCTTCTCCAAGCTAGGCCCTTCATTTGTAAGCAAAACAAATGTATCCAATTTAGGCAGCATCATATTCTCATGAACATTAGAATCATTACCAAGAAACGAAAGTACCTGATAATTTAATTAGCGTGCGCGAGCTCTAGTAATTGGTCCCGTATATGTAGCAGTAGGGGCTGTGGGTGTAACAATGATATTGATGTCCTCATCACAAGGGTACGACACAAACTTGGAATCAAGTTTGTTGTTCAAGGAGAATTGATAGGACGAGGAAGCTCGACGTAAGCTTAGCTCATCATCGAAAGTTGTGCTCCGAGATGAAGGACCAGGTAGCACAGTTAAGGTTTAGCAAGATAATGATATAGTCGATCAGGCTAGGAGTTACGTGATGGAGTATTAAACTTCTCAACAACAAAGTACTGAGAGTAATGAATCTCAGTATTGATTCGATTCACCAATTGGTGTTCTCGGTTGACGACAACCCAGAACTCGTGGAGTGACTATGATGGGAAAAGGTACTACTTCATCAGTAATTGGTCCAGTATGTATAGCAGCAGGGGCTGTGGGTGTAACAATTGTATTGATGTCCTCATCAAATCCGGCGCGCGCCGCTAAGTCGCTGGCGTCACGAAGGCTTCGGCTGATACCACGACGTCGGGATACCCATAACTACTCCCACGTAGATGGTTAGTGCGTATAGACCAAATGGCCAGACTCAGATCAAATACCAAGATCTCGTTAAGCGTGTTAAGTATCCGCGAATGCCGACCAGGGCCAAGCCCACCTCTCTCCTAGGCGGTCTCAACCTGCCCTGTCGCTCCGCCCCAAAGTAACAGTCGGGGGCCGTCGGGAACCCAGACCCACCTCTACCGGGATGGAGTCACCTGTCCTTTCAGCCCCCATCTCCGAACAGTATCACAGGTAATGTAATAGTGTAAAGTATATGTAGTATATGCCCGTGATCACCTCCCGAAGTGATCACAGCCCAGCAGTATAGCATGGCAGACGGACAAGAGTGTAGGGCCACTTGTGGAACACTAGCATCCTATACTAAGCAGTAGGATAGCAGGTAAAGGTAACAACAGTAGTAGCAAGGACATGCTATGCAGCAGTATAGGATTAACTGAAAGCAGTAACATGCTACACTTCTATAATGCAAGCAGTATAGAGAAGCGTAGGCGATATCTGGTGATCAAAGGGGGGGCTTGCCTGGTTGCTCTGGCAAGAGAGAGGGGTCGTCAACACCATAGTCGAACTGGGCAGCAGCAGCGTCGGTCTCGGTGTCTAGCGGAAGAAGAGGGGAAGAAACAATGAATATTTAAGCAAACAGATGCATGACGATGCAAAGCGTGAAGCTAGTCGTGCCCTAACGCGGTATGAGGTGATGCCGGTGAAGGGGGGAAACATCCGGGAAAGTATCCCCGCTGTTTTGTCTTTTCGGGCAAAGGAGCCGGAGGGGGAAAGTTGCGAGTTCGATAGGTTAGGGATGCGTGGCGGACGAACGGGCTGCGTTACCGGGTTCGTCTCGTCGTTCTGAGCAACTTTCATGTAGAAAGTATTTTAATCCGAGTTACGGATTAAAAGATATGATTTTCTAAAGATTTTATTAATTTCTGGAATTTAATTAATTATTTAAATCCAACATTATCCAGAATAGTAAATGATGATGTCAGCATGACATCAGAGTGATGTCAGCAGTCAACATTGACCATTGACCTGGTCAACCTGACGTGTGGGTCCCAGCTGTCATTGACTGTTAACTAACCTAACAGATTAATTAACTAACCTAAGTGATTAGGTTAACCTAATTAGGACTAATTAAGTTAATTAACTAATTAATTAATTAATTAACATTATTATTATTATTATTTTAAAATTCTTTTCTTCCTTTTTTTAATAAAATGTTCCAGGCGCTGGGCCCCGCTGGCAGTGGCCCATCCGGCCACTGGAGCGGGCTATCGGGGCTGCAGGAGCGGGGCGCTCGCCCGAACGGGCACGAGCGAGAGGACGCTAGGGGGCGAGGCCGTGGCCACGGCGGGGCTCGTCGGCCGGCCGTTTCCGGCGACGGAAGCCGGCGCGGCGGGGAGGCGGCCGCACGGCGAGGGGCCCGGCAGTGCGCACGAGGAAGGCAGCAGGGGCGTCCGTCCAACGGGGAACGGCAAGGTCGTGGGTGCTCCGGGGCGCAGACAGAGGCCGTGGCCAGGGGCGTAGCCGATCGGAGCAAGGGGCGGCTAGGCGGCGGGCGCCGGCCGCGGCAATGAGGCCGGCCAGCGAGTGGAGGGGGAGAGCGGGTCGCGGCCGGAGCCGGGCGAGGGTAGCCGCCGGCGTGTGAAGGCGGGAAGGACGGGGCGTGGCCCGCGGCAGAGGCGGGGCTCACGGCGATGGCGTGGCAGACGCGGCGGACGCGAGCCCGTCCGGAGCTCGGGCGCGGGGCGTACGGGAAAAGGAGGGCGCGCGGCGCGCGGCGGGTCGACCGCGGTGCCGCAACAGCATCGCACGGGGCGAGGGAAAGAGAGGAGGGGCGCGGCTCACAGCGGGTTAGCAGGGATGGGGCAGCGTGTGTCGTGGAGGAGGACGGGGACGTCGTCGGCGTGGAGGAGGCAGTCCGGTGGGGAGGCGTGATCGATTGTACGACTCTGTTTAAACTTTGTCTTGTTTAAACTTTCTCGTGGTTTATATGATCTAAGCAGTAATGATACGCTGCTTATATAAACACCTCGGTTGTACGACTCTATCAATAAGACCCTATTACTATTGTTGATGACATTCTGGTAGCCACCGATGGACGAGAACCTTGCCTATTGGTCCGCCTCGTTCAGCGAGCAGGAAAATGGTTCTCTTCGTCCCTCGCCCTTGGTACCGACATTGTTGCCGACATAACTGATAGGCTATCCTCTGACATGCCTTGCTTGCATGATTGTGCAAGACGTCATCGCTTTTCCTACTTTTAACCCACATTGTGGGGCCATAACCCACAGTTCTACAGGATCGAAACCTGACTCTCCTATACACCCTGTTGCCAAAGTTATTCCTAGAGCTTGACTTCGAATGTAATTTGCGAGCCACCTTCCTAGTGATCAATTCTGGTATCGGACATGATAGAGGCAAAGGTGTCCCGTCTTTCGATGAGATGATGGATATCGCTTTGGTGGAAGTCGACTTTGACGATCCGACTACGAACGTGCGAGGACGTCGCGCCTTAGCAATCGCTAAACCAACTCCGAGAGGTTATTGACCACGCCGGAGCACGATCGACCTGACCACGAGGGTCTGTTTCCTGCGAGCAAACGAAGAACAAGCAAGAAACTAAGATTGCAATCTGGATATTGCGAATATAAGATGAAAGCTTTATTGATCAAGGTGGGGTTCTGTGACGCCTTTGTCTGGTCGTTGAACACAAACGAAGTACGCGAAGTTGCAGCTATGGTGAACTTTTAATCTAAACAAAACCCAAAGTCTAAACGATGCCCTAAGGGCTGTATATATGGAGGAAGAGGGGGGGAATTTCGTGGCCCTTGGTGGAGGGGTCCGAAATCAACCCTATCTCTTGTTTCCCCACACATACGGACTCTAAAAATAGCCTATACTTATGTATTTCGAAATTACATGGGCCTGGCCCAATAATAAGGTGACGCAGCACCTAAAATAGCCTCGGGACGAAATTTATGAAGTGGCATCTTGTATATTTCGTCCAAGGCTTCATGCACCCATTATGGTGGCTTCAAAGTCCAGAAATCATCACTTGTAACTCCGTTCTTGTTTCCCTTGCGCATGCCATCATCTCCATGCTTGTTCTTGCTCCAATGTTCATCCTTCTCCAAGCTAGGCCCTTCATTTGTAAGCAAAACAAATGTATCCAATTTAGGCAGCATCATATTCTCATGAACATTAGAATCATTACCAAGAAACGAAAGTACCTGGTAATTTAGTTGGCGTGCACGAGCTCTAGTAATTGGTCCAGTATGTATAGCAGCAGGGGCTGTGGGTGTAACAATTGTATTGATGTCCTCATCATCTTGATAGAGGCAAAGGTGTCCCGTCTTTCGATGAGATGGTGGATTTTGCTTTGGTGGAAGTCGACTTTGACGATCCGACTACGAACGTGCGAGGACGTCGCGCCTTAGCAATCGCTAAACCAACTCCGAGAGGTTATTGACCACGCCGGAGCACGATCAACCTGACCACGAGGGTCTGTTTCCTGCGAGCAAACGAAGAACAAGCAAGAAACTAAGATTGCAATCTGGATATTGCGAATATAAGATGAAAGCTTTATTGATCAAGGTGGGGTTCTGTGACGCCTTTGTCTGGTCGTTGAACACAAACGAAGTACGCGAAGTTGCAGCTATGGCGAACTTTTAATCTAAACAAAACCCAAAGTCTAAACGATGCCCTAAGGGCTGTATATATGGAGGAAGAGGGGGGGAATTTCGTGGCCCTTGGTGTAGGGGTCCGAAATCAACCCTATCTCTTGTTTCCCCACACATACGGACTCTAAAAATAGCCTATACTTATGTATTTCGAAATTACATGGGCCTGGCCCAATAATAAGGTGACGCAGCACCTAAAATAGCCTCGGGACGAAATTTATGAAGTGGCATCTTGTATATTTCGTCCAAGGCTTCATGCACCCATTATGGTGGCTTCAAAGTCCTGAAATCATCACTTGTAACTCCGTTCTTGTTCCCCTTGCGCATGCCATCATCTCCATGCTTGTTCTTGCTCCAATGTTCATCCTTCTCCAAGCTAGGCCCTGGTAATTTAGTTGGCGTGCACGAGCTCTAGTAATTGGTCCAGTATGTATAGCAGCAGGGGCTGTGGGTGTAACAATTGTATTGATGTCCTCATCATCCTCCCCTTTTTGAAATGAAGTCGTCCTCGAAGGAAGTTCATCTTTCTCACCCAAATAAGGCTTCAAATCTGCAATGTTAAAAGTGGGACTAACCCCAAAATCTGCAGGCAGCTCAAGTTTATATGCATTATCATTTATTTTCTCTAACACCTTAAAGGGACCATCAGCACGTGGCATTAACTTTGATTTGCGCAAATCAGGAAATCTATCCTTACGCAAATGTAACCAAACAAGATCTCCAGGTGCAAACACAACATGTTTTCTACCCTTATCTCCAGCAAGTTTATATTTAGCATTCATGCGCTCAATGTTTTCCTTAGTTAACTCATGCATTTTTAAAATCAATTCAGCACGTTGTTTAGCATCAAAATTAACCTTCTCCGAAGATGGAAGAGGCAACAAATCAATAGGTGCACGAGGTAGGAAACCATACACAACTTCAAAAGGGCACATCTTAGTAGTAGAATGCAATGAACGATTATAAGCAAATTCAATATGAGGCAAGCATTCCTCCCACATTTTCTTATTATTCTTCAAAACAGCTCGTGCACGCCAACTAAATTACCAGGTACTTTCGTTTCTTGGTAATGATTCTAATGTTCATGAGAATATGATGCTGCCTAAATTGGATACATTTGTTTTGCTTACAAATGAAGGGCCTAGCTTGGAGAAGGATGAACATTGGAGCAAGAACAAGCATGGAGATGATGGCATGCGCAAGGGAAACAAGAACGGAGTTACAAGTGATGATTTCAGGACTTTGAAGCCACCATAATGGGTGCATGAAGCCTTGGACGAAATATACAAGATGCCACTTCATAAATTTCGTCCCGAGGCTATTTTAGGTGCTGCGTCACCTTATTATTGGGCCAGGCCCATGTAATTTCGAAATACATAAGTATAGGCTATTTTTAGAGTCCGTATGTGTGGGGAAACAAGAGATAGGGTTGATTTCGGACCCCTACACCAAGGGCCACGAAATTCCCCCCCTCTTCCTCCATATATACAGCCCTTAGGGCATCGTTTAGACTTTGGGTTTTGTTTAGATTAAAAGTTCGCCATAGCTGCAACTTCGCGTACTTCGTTTGTGTTCAACGACCAGACAAAGGCGTCACAGAACCCCACCTTGATCAATAAAGCTTTCATCTTATATTCGCAATATCCAGATTGCAATCTTAGTTTCTTGCTTGTTCTTCGTTTGCTCGCAGGAAACAGACCCTCGTGGTCAGGTTGATCGTGCTCCGGCGTGGTCAATAACCTCTCGGAGTTGGTTTAGCGATTGCTAAGGCGCGACGTCCTCGCACGTTCGTAGTCGGATCGTCAAAGTCGACTTCCACCAAAGCAAAATCCACCATCTCATCGAAAGACGGGACACCTTTGCCTCTATCAAGATGATGAGGACATCAATACAATTGTTACACCCACAGCCCCTGCTGCTATACATACTGGACCAATTACTAGAGCTCGTGCACGCCAACTAAATTACCAGGTACTTTCGTTTCTTGGTAATGATTCTAATGTTCATGAGAATATGATGCTGCCTAAATTGGATACATTTGTTTTGCTTACAAATGAAGGGCCTAGCTTGGAGAAGGATGAACATTGGAGCAAGAACAAGCATGGAGATGATGGCATGCGCAAGGGGAAGAAGAACGGAGTTACAAGTGATGATTTCAGGACTTTGAAGCCACCATAATGGGTGCATGAAGCCTTGGACGAAATATACAAGATGCCACTTCATAAATTTCATCCCGAGGCTATTTTAGGTGCTGCGTCACCTTATTATTGGGCCAGGCCCATGTGATTTCGAAATACATAAGTATAGGCTATTTTTAGAGTCCGTATGTGTGGGGAAACAAGAGATAGGGTTGATTTCGGACCCCTCCACCAAGGGCCACGAAATTCCCCCCTCTTCCTCCATATATACAGCCCTTAGGGCATTGTTTAGACTTTGCGTTTTGTTTAGATTAAAAGTTCGCCATAGCTGCAACTTCGTGTACTTCGTTTGTGTTCAACGACCAGACAAAGGCGTCACAGAACCCCACCTTGATCAATAAAGCTTTCATCTTATATTCGCAATATCCAGATTGCAATCTCAGTTTCTTGCTTGTTCTTCGTTTGCTCGCAGGAAACAGACCCTCGCGGTCAGGTTGATCGTGCTCCGGCGTGGTCAATAACCTCTCAGAGTTGGTTTAGCGATTGCTAAGGCGCGACGTCCTCGCACGTTCGTAGTCGGATCGTCAAAGTCGACTGCCACCAAAGCGATATCCATCATCTCATCGAAAGACGGGACACCTTTGCCTCTATCAAGTGGTATCAGATTTCCAGGTTGCTCGGTGAGATTTTACAGTTTTTCGTAGTTTAGATCGAGTCTGTTCTTCATACCTATAGTCCACGAAAAAGCCAAAAAAAATTAGGGTTAGTTCATCATATCCGAACCAATCTGAGCCTTTGCATAATCTTTTTAGGGTTTTGCTTTGTTGAATTTGCGGTTGCATCGTCGTGTCTAGTTGCTGGTCTTAGAGTCTAGTCTTTTAGAGTTTCGAGTTCTGGTCATAAGTTTTCACGCCGCCGCCGCACCATCATCATCACCCCTGCCATCTACCACCACCGCTTAACCGCCACCGCTTCGAATCCGTATCCATATACCACCACAGCTGTCATATACCACCACCGCTGCCATCTACCACCATATATCCACCACCAATCCGAGTTCTTGTCATATTAGGTTTGTTTTCGAGATCCATCTAGATTCCGATTCGTGTTTCCTTGCCGGAGTAGGTTTCGGAAAAAAAAAGAGTCCGGAAACCACGCTCCGTTTAGGCCCAAAATTTTTCGATAACGCATTTTTCGAAAAAATTTCTGGCTATCCTATTTTTAGGTGTCTTTGAGTGTTTTGAGACAGGTGCCATTATAGAAAGTTTTTTTTGACCCGTTTCCAGTTTTTGGGTCCGGGCAGTCGAAAAAAAAATTGGTCGAAAAAATTTCGTGCCCATCCTGTCAGTTTGAGCTAGGAAGAGTTTTGAGACACTCGCCATTATAGTGATTTTTCGCAAAAAAAAGCAGCGCAAAAAAAAAAGATCGCAAAAAAAAAAGAGCGAAAAAAGAAATTCCAGAGTGTGCTTTTCCCTTGTTTACGTGCCGCGCCGTGATTTTGTTGGTGTTCTAGGCTCGCGTCTCTAGCACAGTCTAGCCTAGGACCAGCACAGTACCGTCGTTGAGCGTTTATTCAACTTTGCATCTCTGAATTGATTATTGCTGACCCTTTTTGCTACCATATTATAAGCCTTCCCAGCTCCACATACATCTACGTCGTGCGTTTGACTCTCCCTGGTAATCGCTCTATCCAAGCTTTGAGAGTTTTTGACTACAACGGTTGCCGATCACCGCCTGCTGCTGGGTAAGAACTGGTAAGAATTTGAGATTTGCTTGACGGATTTGTGACACCCACCACCACCTCTTGTTAGTAGTCTATAGGATCATATTCTTGTGTGTTTCTATTGCTGCTAACCATGCCAGGATCACAAGCCGACGAGACTGACTGGGAGAACATGACGAATAAGGATTTGCATGATAAATTTTAGCAAATGATGAGTGGACAGGTGCAAGACGTGCTAAACAGATTTGAAGAGGCCATGGAGAAGATAGATGGCATGGAGAAGACATTCGAAACAAAGCTCGATAACAAGTTTAATGAATTGCTCGCGCGTCTTCCACCACCACCACCCGCTGCACCTAACGCACCTCTCCAACAACAACAACAACGACTACCACCACGTCGCGAAATAGACCTCCGCCGAGCGAGCCGTGTTCCTCTTGCGTTTGGCCAAACTGTTGGTGCTGCTGTTGATACTTCTGTGGCTCCTGCTGCTGATGCGGAGGAGGATGATTATGTGGGAGATTACGAGGATGAGGTTGCTCAAAATCAGAACTACGTGCAACCACCAGCACCACCACCAGCAGGTCGACCTCAGGTATATATTCGTAATGGTAGGCCTGCACCACCACCTCAGGTACGAGATGATCTCCATATTCCTAAACTGAAATTGAATATTCCACCATTTGAGGGTAGATATGTTCCTGATATATATCTTACTTGGGAGTTAGAAACTGAACAACGTTTTACATGTTTACAATATCCCGAGGAGAGATGGGTTGCTGCTGCTGTTTGTGCTTTCACTAGTTTTGCATGTGTCTGGTGGTCTGAACATTGTAGATTATATCCTATTCCAACTACTTGGGCTGCTTTGAAAACTTCTATGCGTACGCGTTGGGTTCCACCATATTATCAACGTGAATTGCTTCAAAAATTGCAGCGTTTAAGACAAGGAAAAAATTCTGTTGAAGAATATTATCAGGAATTACAAACTGGCATGATTCGATGTGGTATTGTTGAGGAGAATGAAGCTATGCTTGCACGTTTTCTGGGTGGATTAAATAGAGAGATTCAGACCATTCTAGACTATAAGGAGTATACTAATATCACTCGTTTATTCCATCTTGCTTGTAAAGCTGAACGTGAAGTGCAGGATCGACAAGCATTGGCGCGAACTAACTTTTCTGCAGGCCGACCTTCATCATGGACACCGCGTGCATCTTCTACTTCAACTGCACCAGCACCTCAATCAGGTGCCTCCTACAGCCGTGATACAAGAAAACAGGAACAACCACCATTATCTGCCAAGAGCGCACCTGCCGGGCCTGCACAGAGTTCTTCTTCTTCCAGGGCATCAACAGGGCACACAAGTGATATTATTTGTCGTCGTTGTAAGGGAGGAGGTCATTACGCGAGAGAATGCAAATCTCCGCGTGTGATGATTGCTACCGAGGGTGGTGGATATGAGTCCGCTAGTGACTATGATGAGGAGACATTGGCTCTTATTACACGTGAAGAACATGGTGGAGATGATTCTGATCATGAGACGCAATACATGATGATAGAGGCGAGGGTGTCCCAATCTTTCGATGAGATGATAACTATCGATTTGGTGGAGACGACTTTGACGATCCGACTACAAACGTGCACGACGTTGCGCCTTAGCAATCGCTAAACCAATCTCCTGAGGTTACTGACGATGCCGGAAGCACGGTCAGCCTGACCACGAAGGTCTATTCCTGCAAGCAATCGAAGAACGAGCAAGAATATGATAAAGCAATCTGAATATTGCAAATATATATGAGGTATTGATAATGGTGGGGATCCGTAAGCGGTCTTGGTCTGGTCGTTGGACACAAACGAAGTACACGAAGTTGCACTGGCTAACTTTTAACTAAACAAATCCCAAGGAAAAGCTACTAGATGGATCTACTTATATAGGAGCAAGGGGTGGAGGCCAAGGAGGTGGGAGGACGTCCCAAGGCAGCCTAAAGCTAAATCTAGGTCGTACAAGGCCAATGGGCCCAAGTGGAGGTGATGTAACACCTTTGGACTTGTAGTTTGACTCGGATTCTGCTGCAGCATCAGATTGTTTCGTCCACAATTCAACTTGCATAGTTCATAAAATCTAAAGCCAAAAAATTAGCACAAGAAGTAGAAGGCATGAAAATATTGCAACTCAGTTTGCACATATAAGTGAAGCTCTTATTCATTTCAAAAGATTGACAATGTTCATCATTAAACCATCCCAACATTGGTGAATAAACCTTACTTGCATCAAATTTACATGCTACAACATGCTTAAATACGCAAACATGCAATAAGTCATTCAACACAGAATCATCACCAAGATTAGAGGTCATATCAAAATGATTAAACATTGGTTCTTTTGCATCAATAGTTAATTCAATGGGTGCACTCAAAATTGTTGGTATTTCAGTTGTTTGATCACATGGCAAAGTCAAATTATCAACGTAGTCCTCTAAAATAGGTGGTGTGATCAAAGTAGTGGGTAGCTCATCAGATGGTGCATTCAAATTGACAAGGCATTCATCATTCTCATGTAGAGATGGAAGATCAGTACCTTTGTCATTACCTCTTATGATCAACTCAGATGATGTAGCCACTCTCGGGAGCGATGTGTCACATGGTTGATGAGGACATCAATACAATTGTTACACCCACAGCCCCTGCTGCTATACATACTGGACCAATTACTAGAGCTCGTGCACGCCAACTAAATTACCAGGTACTTTCGTTTCTTGGTAATGATTCTAATGTTCATGAGAATATGATGCTGCCTAAATTGGATACATTTGTTTTGCTTACAAATGAAGGGCCTAGCTTGGAGAAGGATGAACATTGGAGCAAGAACAAGCATGGAGATGATGGCATGCGCAAGGGGAACAAGAACGGAGTTACAAGTGATGATTTCAGGACTTTGAAGCCACCATAATGGGTGCATGAAGCCTTGGACGAAATATACAAGATGCCACTTCATAAATTTCGTCCCGAGGCTATTTTAGGTGCTGCGTCACCTTATTATTGGGCCAGGCCCATGTAATTTCGAAATACATAAGTATAGGCTATTTTTAGAGTCCGTATGTGTGGGAAAACAAGAGATAGGGTTGATTTCGGACTCCTCCACCAAGGGCCACGAAATTCCCCCCCTCTTCCTCCATATATACAGCCCTTAGGGCATCGTTTAGACTTTGGGTTTTGTTTAGATTAAAAGTTCGCCATAGCTGCAACTTCGCGTACTTCATTTGTGTTCAACGACCAGACAAAGGCGTCACAGAACCCCACCTTGATCAATAAAGCTTTCATCTTATATTCGCAATATCCAGATTGCAATCTTAGTTTCTTGCTTGTTCTTTGTTTGCTCGCAGGAAACAGACCCTCGTGGTCAGGTTGATCGTGCTCCGGCGTGGTCAATAACCTCTCGGAGTTGCTTTAGCGATTGCTAAGGCGCGACGTCCTCGCACGTTCGTAGTCGGATCGTCAAAGTCGACTTCCACCAAAGCGAAATCCACCATCTCATCGAAAGACGGGACACCTTTGTCTCTATCAAGATGATGAGGACATCAATACAATTGTTACACCCACAGCCCCTGCTGCTATACATACTGGACCAATTACTAGAGCTCGTGCACGCCAACTAAATTACCAGGTACTTTCATTTCTTGGTAATGATTCTAATGTTCATGAGAATATGATGCTGCCTAAATTGGATACATTTGTTTTGCTTACAAATGAAGGGCCTAGCTTGGAGAAGGATGAACATTGGAGCAAGAACAAGCATGGAGATGATGGCATGCGCAAGGGGAACAAGAACGGAGTTACAAGTGATGATTTCAGGACTTTGAAGCCACCATAATGGGTGCATGAAGCCTTGGACGAAATATACAAGATGCCACTTCATAAATTTCGTCCCGAGGCTCTTTTAGGTGCTGCGTCACCTTATTATTGGGCCAGGCCCATGTAATTTCGAAATACATAAGTATAGGCTATTTTTAGAGTCCGTATGTGTGGGGAAACAAGAGATAGGGTTGATTTCGGACTCCTCCACCAAGGGCCACGAAATTCCCCCCCTCTTCCTCCATATATACAGCCCTTAGGGCATCGTTTAGACTTTGGGTTTTGTTTAGATTAAAAGTTCGCCATAGCTGCAACTTCGCGTACTTCGTTTGTGTTCAACGACCAGACAAAGGCGTCACAGAACCCCACCTTGATCAATAAAGCTTTCATCTTATATTCGCAATATCCAGATTGCAATCTTAGTTTCTTGCTTGTTCTTCGTTTGCTCGCAGGAAACAGACCCTCGTGGTCAGGTTGATCGTGCTCCGGCGTGGTCAATAACCTCTCGGAGTTGTTTTAGCGATTGCTAAGGCGCGACGTCCTCGCACGTTCGTAGTCGGATCGTCAAAGTCGACTTCCACCAAAGCGAAATCCACCATCTCATCGAAAGACGGGACACATTTGCCTCTATCAAGTGGTATCAGATTTCCAGGTTGCTCGGTGAGATTTTACATTTTTTTAGTAGTTTAGATCGAGTCTGCTCTTCATACCTATAGTCCGCGAAAAAGCCACAAAAAAAAATTTAGGGTTAGTTCATCATATCCGAACCAATCTGAGCCTTGCATAATCTTTTTAGGGTTTTGCTTTGTTGAATTTGCGGTTGCATCGTCGTGTCTAGTTGCTGGTCTTAGAGTCTAGTCTTTTAGAGTTTCGAGTTCTGGTCATAAGTTGTCACGCCGCCGCCGCACCATCATCATCGCCCCTGCCATCTACCACCACCGCACCGAATCCGTATCCATATACCACCACCAATCCGTGTCCATATACCACCACCGATCCATATCCATATACTACCACCGCTACCACCACCGCTGCCATATACCACCACCATATATCCACCACGAATCCGAGTTCTTTGCTTATTAGGTTTGTTTTCGGGATCCATCTAGATTCCGATTCGTGTTTCCTTGCAGGAGTAGGTTTCGGAAAAAAAAAAAGAGTCGGGTAGCCACGCTCCGTTTAGGCCCAAAATTTTTCGAAAACGCATTTTTCGAAAAAATTTCTGGCTATCCTATTTTTAGGTGTTTCTGAGTGTTTTGAGACAGGTGCCATTATAGGAAGTTTTTTTTGACCCGTTTCCAGTTTTTGGGTCCGGGCAGCCGAAAAAAAAAATTTGGTCGAAAAAATTTCGTGCCCATCCTGTCAGTTTGAGCTAGGAAGAGTTTTGAGACACTCGCCATTATAGTGATTTTTCGCAAAAAAAAAA
>NW_021234372.1:0-1189 GCF_002162155.2 Triticum dicoccoides | reverse complement strand
GGCAGGTGGCCCCACCCGGTGGGCCCCCGGGACCCTTCCGGTGGTCCCGGTACAATACCGATGACCCCGAAACTTGTCCCGATAGCCGAAACAGGACTTCCTATATATAAATCTTTACCTCCGGACCATTCCGGAACTCCTCGTGACGTCCGGGATCTCATCCGGGACTCCGAACAACATTCGGTAACCACATACAAGCTTCCTTTATAACCCTAGCGTCATCGAACCTTAAGTGTGTAGACCCTACGGGTTCGGGAGACATGCAGACATGACCGAGACGTTCTCCGGTCAATAACCAACAGCGGGATCTGGATACCCATGTTGGCTCCCACATGTTCCACGATGATCTCATCGGATGAACCACGATGTCAAGGACTTAATCAATCCCGTATTAAATTCCCTTTGTCTATCGGTATTTTACTTGCCCGAGATTCGATCGTCGGTATACCGATACCTTGTTCAATCTCGTTACCGGCAAGTCACTTTACTCGTTCCGTAACACATCATCCCGTGATCAACTCCTTGGTCACATTGCGCATATGATGATGTCCTACCGAGTGGGCCCAGAGATACCTCTCCGTTTACACGGAGTGACAAATCCCAGTCTCGATCCGCATAAAACAATAGATACTTTCGGAGATACCTGTAGTGCACCTTTATAGTCACCCAGTTACGTTGTGACGTTTGATACACCCAAAGCACTCCTACGGTATCTAGGAGTTACACGATCTCATGGTCAAAGGAAGAGATACTTGACATTGGCAAAGCTCTAGCAAATGAACTACACGATCTTTGTGCTATGCTTAGGATTGGGTCTTGTCCATCACATCATTCTCCTAATGATGTGATCCCGTTATCAACGACATCCAATGTCCATAGCCAGGAAACCATGACTATCTGTTGATCACAACGAGCTAGTCAACTAGAGGCTCACTAGGGACATATTGTGGTCTATGTATTCACACGTGTATTACGATTTCCGGATAATACAGTTATAGCATGAATAAAAGACAATTATCATGAACAAGGAAATATAATAATAATACTTTTATTATTGCCTCTAGGGCATATTTCCAACAGTCTCCCACTTGCACTAGAGTCAATAATCTAGTTCACATCGCCATGTGATTAACACTCACAGGTCACATCGCCATGTGACTAATACCCAAGAGTTTACTAGAGTCAGTAG
>NW_021234371.1:0-525 GCF_002162155.2 Triticum dicoccoides | reverse complement strand
GCTTTATTCATGCTAGCGGAACATAGTTCATATTACAACAGTTAGCAAGGCCAAGTGGCACACACGATGCGGATGAACAATATGTACATTATTTAGTGAACATAAAGGGGCCTCGATCATGACAACTACTCGGCAGCGGAACAACGTCGAAGCGGGACTCCATAGCACAAGGACACCGACGTGGACACGGTCTAGACTCGGACAACACTCCTTTCCAATGAGACTTTCCCGAAATGTAGCATGACATGCCAGGTCAGTACATTGAATGTACTTGCAAGCTCACAATAAGCATAAACAAGATGACAGACAAAATTATGATATTTATCCAAATTAATCGACAATGCAACTATATAACCAACATGCTGTGACAGTGGTGAACAGGCACTCATTCTCCCGACTTGCTTACCAGGTATGACCAACAAACATAATATTACCAAAACATACTCATGATCCTTATGGCGATCACAATCCGACCATCTCATGGCCCGTGATCCTTACGGCGATCACAACCTAACCAACTCGTGG
>NW_021234370.1:0-457 GCF_002162155.2 Triticum dicoccoides | reverse complement strand
GCAATGTTCGCGATAGCTCCATTCTTGCAACATAGCATTGAACAATCGATACTATTTTGTTAGAGACTTTACATGATTGGATGCTTTTAGCGTGATGTTGCACTTTCTAAGATAACTTGCTCATGGACCATTGCCTATGCCCGGTTGCTTCCCCCATCTCTCACCTGGCAATAGCTTATGCACCTTTATCCAAAAAATAGCTTATGCACAATGTCACATTTGATTTAATGCCACATCCAAGTGTGTCATACAAGGAACTACTGCATTACATATTATGCTGAAACGAGATGACAAATCTATAATCAATGCCTCCATATGTCAAATGTCGTGGGTAGCAGCACACATGACACTTGACTAGTATTATACATACTAGTAAGGTACACGTGCATTGCATGCCAAAGCTTAGATAATCAAATTATGATCAAATATTGGCATATTACATTATAACAGGTAAACA
>NW_021234369.1:0-1086 GCF_002162155.2 Triticum dicoccoides | reverse complement strand
GAGACCGAAGTCTCTCCGCAAAAAACATAAAATAGGCAAACGTGAGTACAAATGTACCCAGCAAGACTTACATCAGAACTAACTACATATGCATCATTATCAACAAGGGGATGGTGGGGTTTAACTGCAGCAAGCCAGCTTTGACTCGGTGGCTATCCTGAACTACGACTGCAATGTAACTCTTTTGAGGTGGCGCACACGAGTCCACATATTCACCATATCAATACACCACTATGGATCCGCTCCCGTCTCCCTACGAGAACGCCATCCATAGCACTCACGCTTATCTTGCGTATTTTAGAGTATCCACTTTCACTTGTCTATGAACTGATATAAGCAACCCAGAAGTCCTTTTCCGCGGACACGGCTATTCGAATAGATGATGTTAACCCTGCAGGGGTGTACTTCTTCATACATGTTTCCACCACTTAGCGTCTGCACACGAAATGTGCTCGGCAGACTTCAAGCGAAAGCCGACGTGGGTGTAGACCACGACCTACCTAAACACTCAAGTCTCTAGTCCAGGTTTATCGCCTATTCGGGTTCCATCCATGAGGAGATCATGCCGGAGTTTCGCTCACAGCCCCAAACGATGTGAACAGGGTTCCGTGACACCAAACGGGCGCCCGGTATACCCGGCCACGTACCTACCGCATCACAGCCCACCCCTACGGTCAGCGCTGTCCACGGCCTCCAGTAAGCTACAAACACCAGAAACTACTTGCAACTCCTGGACAGAGGACTAGGGTGAATAAGAAGTCGAGCGGGGTCATATTTCAGGGCCCAATGCATGGTAGTAGCTGAATCATGGATCACAAACACAGAACTCAGTTCCTAAGGACGGCTTCAATGAGACAACCCACCATGTACTCCTACATGGCCTCTCACCGACACCTTTTACCAAATCGTGTTCACACACTTAGCTCACACATAGTAGGACATGTTCACACACCTCTGATTCATCCCCGATGAATCAGACCTGACACAACTCTAAGCAGTAGCAGGCATGACAAACAAGCATGAATGAGTAGGCACAACAGGGCTCAAACAACTCCTACTCATGCTAGTGGGTTTCATCTATTTACT
>NW_021234368.1:0-410 GCF_002162155.2 Triticum dicoccoides | reverse complement strand
CTATCTAATCCCGTGTAACATATAACTACCAAATATATCTCTAACACCCATTATAAAAATTACCTAATACTAGTTGTCAACCCATGCGAATTGCACAGGCTAGCATGCAATACAACTTTGTACGGTATTTAATAATTATAAACATTAACAACATGAAAAGGTCACATGCATTAGAAGTATAATCATTACATATCTTTTGAAATAATTATTAATAAAGCAATATTGGCTCTACACAATTTGTTTTTGCTTGGTTAATTTTCAAAATGTAAACACTAAAAATGCAATTTCACTATGTATTTAAATTTCATTTATAGATATATTTCATGCTAGTTTTCGTCGAGTTTATAATGTAAACGTCTCGACACAAATTTCTATTCATATGGGAGACATATTTTTTTCCATATTTCTTT
>NW_021234367.1:0-504 GCF_002162155.2 Triticum dicoccoides | reverse complement strand
ACAAACGAATTTCTTGAATTTTTGCCTAAAGGTTTTATCATTGCTAAAAAGGGAGAAACCCCTAAAGATTATAAGTGCTCTATTGAGGAATCAAGTGCCAAATATGGCACTACTTAGATCTATCCTTGCTTTTATGCCTAGCTAGGGGCGTTAAACGATAGCGCTAGTTGGAAGGCAACCCTATTTTCTCTGTGTTCTTTGTTTTTGTTCCTGTTTAGTAATAAATTTTGCATCTACTTTCTGTTTAGATGTGTTTTGATGTTTTAATTAGTGTTTGTGCCAAGTAGAACCTATAGGATAACCTATGATATGAGTTGATTTGATTCTGCTGAAAAACAGAAACTTTGCGCTCACGAGAAAACATTAAATAAATCACAGAAACGTGCTTTTGCATTGATTATTTTTGCTGTTGATCAATAGACAAATTTTTTAGGGCGTCCTATTTTGCTAGGATTTTTGGAGTTCCAGAAGTAACCGAAAGTTACAGATTGCTACAGACTGTTC
>NW_021234366.1:0-1457 GCF_002162155.2 Triticum dicoccoides | reverse complement strand
TCTCTCTCTCTCTGTGTGTGTGTGTGTGTGTGTGTGTGTGTGTATGTGCGCGCGCGCGTTGTGTGCAGGGATGTTTTCTTGGTTGTTTTTTTCGCCCATGTACTCCATGTGTGCTTTGGTTAACTTTTTTGCGGGGGAGAAGGGGGTTTTTATTGCAATGTCACAGTGTTACAATCGAGAGGCCACAAATCCTTAATACAATGTGGAATCGAGTGAACCCACACAGCCGTGGTTCTCTCTGTGCGGCTATAGTTTGCCAACCGATCTGCAACACTATTCTGACTACGGTGAATTATCTGAGGTGAAAACTCCCTATTCTTCATTAGCTCCTTTATCTCAAGGATCAACTGGCCATATGCTGATCTTATAAGACCGTTGCTAGACAGCACAGATAGAGCTTCAGCCGAGTCCGACTGCACGACCACCGGGAGCGATGTGTGTTGATGGCCAAGGCCATACCTTGCATGATAGCATGGATCTCCGCCTCAAGTGCGTTGTTGCAGTTGAAGATGAACCTATCTTGTAAGAGGTTGCAAGGCTTTAGAGGCAAAATGAATCAAAATATTCAGGTGAGAATTTAGTCCCCACCGTGACCATTAGAAAAAAAAACTTATTTCCAAAGGAGTCACACTTGTTTGTGCATGCATGCATTCTTCGTGTAAAGAGAGAGAGAGAGAGAGACACACACAGAGAGAGAGAGAGAACACTATACACCATGAACAAGATTACATGTAGTTAGGTGTGCAGTGATATACTCATGAGTCATGACTACATACATAGCTATCGGATGATCTAGCTAGTATCATTTGTCAGGTGGATATATAAGTCTATCTCAAAGTGTACATGTTCCTTCCTCCACTAAAAGATAGTAATAGCAAGTCAGCTAGCAATAGCTATACTAGATGGAAGCAACTAGTCATGGACTAGCAGCTAGATATTCTGATGGTAAAGTAACTACTGCTAGTCTCAAAACCATTCTTCGATGTACATACAGTTAATTGTTATGAGATGTTGGAGTAAAACAATCAAGCCAGGTGTTTTCGGATGCAGACGTATGAAAGGATTGATCCAGCCAGGGAGGGACAGTGGCATGGCATACCGATTATCAAATCCATCCATCAACAGTGGCAGTGCAAATCAAAGGGTGTTATACTGCGTCCACGGACCCGTGATGCAGCGACAGGTCCTACTGCGAGTGGTCACCGTCCAAACTTCCCATGCCGGCCCCGTCCTCTATTAGCGCCAAGCTCGTCCGTGTCCTATTTAGTTAAGTAACACCACTCATCTTGCACACACGCGTCTTGAGGAAACATGCTACATATGTAGCAGACTTGAGGAAACATCAATATTTGCGTATATAGTTCTTCTTTGGGACACTAGCGCGAAATAAATTGGGTGGCTGCGAGTTGCAATGCAGGATACGATCTGGGACGTTTTTTCCTGAGCTTTTTTACTGC
>NW_021234365.1:0-2297 GCF_002162155.2 Triticum dicoccoides | reverse complement strand
GCGGTCTTGCCATGGGGCCGACTTGGCGCCGGCACGACTGGCGGTGTTGTCTTTGGGGTGGTGTCCCCCGCCCCCAAACGAATCTGGCTCTTCGGCCAAAGCAGGGGCCAGCTCAGGCAGGCGCTGAGGGTCATCACGTCTTCATCGTCGGCCCCGACGGGTCGAATCGGAGGTAACAAGTCGTCGCAGCCTGGCAGCACCCGAACCAGTTGAACCCTAAACAAGTTGGGTGGCATCTGGGTACCGTGGAACAAGGGGTTGCCCGGTTGAACGATTTTGCCCTTGGCGACATCGACCAACTCGTTGTTCATGAAGTGGAGGAGAGTGCACGGAACGTCGGCGGCGCCCTGCGAAAACATGTAGGGCGTCAGGGATGCCCAGTCAAAGGCAAGGAGATGAAGTCCTCGGCCGAGAGAGGCTTAATTAGTTACCGTGATGATGGGGTCGAGCTCGGCTAATGTCGACGCACCGCCAACGGCGGGCGTGCAGTTGACGGAGGTGCCGCTTGCTGCAGAGGTGCCGGCCGGCATACACCCGGGTGCATTAAGCTCCCGTGCCGGCGTCGGAGACACCAATGTCGCCTCCGCCGGAGGCACCAATGGCCCCGCCATCGCATTATGCGAGTTGCTGGCCGTGAAGCTAGGAATCGGGGGCGGCCCCTGTTGGCTGCCCGCAATCCACGCACTCAACCCCGAGATCAAGGTAGGCACAAGGGCGGTGATCGTCGCTCCGAGTCGTTGTTCCACTTGCTCTTGGACAATCTCCGGAATCCGCGCCACCTGTGCCTTGAGTTCTTGAACCTCTCGCGCCTGGCTTTCCGAGCTGGTCTTTTTCTCCTTCCGCACACCAGCGGTATAGTATGACCCCCATTTTGTCGACAAGCCTTTGCCGGCCATACGACCAGCTGACATCGGCTTACTGAGCTTATCCTTGTTCTTCATTACATTCAACCCCCTATTTAGAGTGGTGTCCCAAGGGTTGCTCTTAGTCGACCCCGCGCTACTGCTTTCAGTCGCCTGCGGAAGGAATGTGAACCATTTAGAAATTTGGCTTCATTAATTAGAATGCAACCATATAGAGCTAATTACGCGGGTGTGTATTACTTACCAAAACAAGCTCAAGCTGCCTGGTCTTCGGATCCGTGGTAAGCTCCTTTGTTTTCGGGTCCTTCTTGTACCGGGCCCTGACAAAGTTCCTGGTCTGCTTGTCACCATATTTATCAAAGAGGGGCGGTAGGCCTTGCTCGGCACGGTCCGCCTCCTCCTTGTCCCATATAGGCTCCGCCACTCTGTAACCGCCGGGACCGAGTGTGTGTTCCCCTATGTTCAGCTCCCGCATTTGTTTCCCCCACTCACTTGATTGGGAGCTTGCGGTGCTCGAGCAATTGATCTTGAAGTCGTTCTAGTCATCTTCGGTGATCGAAGGATTTTTCTCCTTGATCTTCTGATAACTCTCACCTTTCTCGATCATTCTCTTCACATTGCTTTTCCAAGTAGACAGGGCCTTGCTCATCTTCGTGAGGGCAGCATTGTTCACTTTATTCCCTTTGAGGCTTGTGTTTTCAAATTCAACGGGGAACTTGTATCGTTCGTGCAGCTTCGTGAAGAGGAGGTTGCGCAAATTCCCTCGGTCAGGATGCCTCAGGTTCTCGGTGTTGATCGAGACGGTGCTCCGGACAATGCACCCGAGCTGAAGCGAGTACCCCTTGACTATTCGTTCGGGCGCCGTTGGATTCCCGTTGGAGTCCACTTCAGTAACTTCCTCCTTGAGGGTGCGGAGCACGATCGGGCGCCGGTCCTTCCGTTGCCTCTTCGGTTGGCTGCCATCTGTGCGGGCGCCGCCATCATCAGTGGTGGCATCCTCGGCGGCACCATCAGTGGTGGCATCAGTGTGGTCATCCTTGGCGGCACCATCAGTGGTCTCAGGATCGGTGGGGAAGGCGGCGGCCTCATACAAGTGAGGTTGTTCCTCCATCTCCTGGGACAGCTCCCAGAATGCCTTGCCGCCCGAACCCCCGGCCTCATCGTTGTGGGCCATGTTTCTCTCTAAATAGAAACAAAGTTTGGTCAAAAAGTTGGTTATTGTCAAGGAACAAGATCTCTAAGTTGACCAAATAACCTAATTCTCGAGGAATGTCGCCAAAAAGTTGGTTATTGTCAAGGAACAATTGAGAGATGTTTGTGATATTGCCTAGGTGTTTTGGGATAGAACCTGTTAGTGTGTTGTTGCTAAGGTCCAAGTCCACGTTCTCAGGGTAACCTAGTTCTTGAGGGGTGTGTCTAGAAAGTTGGTTGCTG
>NW_021234364.1:0-503 GCF_002162155.2 Triticum dicoccoides | reverse complement strand
GGGCTTAAATAAATTTTCAAGATTATAAGAAGAATCATCCCAATCATGTGTGACGCCCGGATAATCAAGCTACAGTAAACCTCTGCTAGTGATGCCACGTCACCTCGATTACTATTGCTAATCTCGCGTTAGTTCGAAACCGATTCGCGTTCAAATTCAAAATCAGGCAAACAATAAAAGCTTTCAAATATTAAAACTAAAATGTTCGGAGTGAACCAAATATTACATAGATAATTATGGGGGAAAAACCACACATGCATAAAATGTTTAAATAATATGAGATGGGTAAAACAGCAGCAAAACAATTATTTTAAATGCTTTTAAATACTAAACAAATGTTAATCTAGTTTATATAATCACCAAACTTTTTGGAGTAGGTGGCCTATGTTGTTATGCTAATTTAGGAGTAGGAGTTATATTTTTGTAAAGCTGTTTCGCTAACTAAAATAAATAAAATAGAAAAGGGAAAATAATAAAAACAGAAGAAAACAAAAGAAATTAAA
>NW_021234363.1:0-472 GCF_002162155.2 Triticum dicoccoides | reverse complement strand
GGCCTTGTGTTCGACCGGCCACGTTCGAAACGGGATCCTGTTCATTGGGAGGGGTCTGGCGTACCGCAAAACGGAGGAAACGGACCTCCTACAGTCGAAACGGGGGTCCTGTTGATCGGGAGGGGTGTGGCGTACCGCAAAATGGACGAAACGGACTTGTGTTGGAGCGCTACGGTTGAAACGGGGGTCCTGTTCATCGGGAGGGGTGTGGCGTACCGCAAAATAGGACTCCACGGGATACTGCTCATCTCCACCGTCGACCCCCTCCAGCCTCCACGAGCTACTGTTCATCCACCGTCGACCTCCTCCAGCCTCCACCTGCGACTGATCATCCACGGGCTCCTGTTCATCCAGCCTCCACCACGCTACTCCACCGGCTACTGTTCAACCAGCCCTCTCCACGGGCTCCTGTTCAACCACCCCTCCACGGGCTACTGTTCATCCCGCCCTCCACCGTCTACTGTTCATCCTG
>NW_021234362.1:0-2463 GCF_002162155.2 Triticum dicoccoides | reverse complement strand
AACATGTTGCTGCTATCTTCTTTGCTAGGCGCCAGAAAAACCGTCCTGGTGTCCTCGTAAAGGGCGGTGTGAAGACATACACCCCAACCCCTCAATCTATGAAGGCGATCAATAGACGTCGCAAAATCTGAAATCTACTAGTTAATGTGATCAATTTGATAGTTACATATAATTGACATAAAAGACATGTAAGGATATAATAAGCAACACAAAATGAATTTCAGGAGAAAATTCAGTAGATTAAATTCATTTCATTAGTTTTGCCTATATATGTAGTTTCTAATTTTGTTTCATTAATTTCTTCCATGTCACAGGCACTATGGAGATATTGAAGAAATAAGTGTAGAGGAGCCAATCGAAAGTAGGCCACCACTGTACGCACACGTTACATTTTACTCACAGATGACACTCTTCCGTGTTCTAGACGGGAATATGAGAGTTAAGTTCATGACCAGGGGAAAACATCTATGGGCTCGACAGTATGTGCCAAAGAAGAAGAAGAAAACTGATGTCTGATGACCTAAGCTTGATTTCATATACATTCAAGAACATTTTATGCCAAGCATTCTCGAAGCATACTTGAATAGAATCTGCACTTGTAAGATTATTCTTGTGCAAATCTAATTCTTGTGCCTTCTGCACCTTATTACACATTTGGATCCCAGATTTATGGACATAGTTCTGATCTTCAGACGCATGACACCGTGAGGACTCAAATTTGTACTTATTAAGTATTAGAAATCCATATTGTTGGTACGAACACAATGGTGTTAATCTTTAAATTCGTTCCTGGAACTGGAATGCTAATTATTATTCTGCGGGACTCCTGGAATGCTATTGTACTCTATGGTAGTCATTGTGTGACGCTAGTCAAATGTTAAGCTCCGATTTTGTATTTTCTTTGGAAATGTAACGGGTAGACCGTACCAACCTACAACCCCTACATCAGCTAGTCTACCACTGTAAGAGTTCGCACGACTTAGTCAACTATGCTAGAGCCCATAGTAGCATGTGGCTGCACACGGAAGTTTCTAGCATGAATAATCTTATGATCCCTTTGAGCCTGGGTGGCGGTCCGAAGAAAAACAGGCAAATCCTGGAAACCAGGTACCTCAATCCACCCAGATGTGTGTTTAAGTTGCCATCTTAAGTAAACCATTAATTAACAATCTCACATCTGTCATGGATACACTCACCCAATCCACGTCTACTAGCATAGCATGGCATAATAAGCAAACGTAGAAGTAACTCCAAAAGGTTTAAAAATAAAACAGGTAATAGGTACTACCTCAACTACTTCCCAAAATCCACAAATTAATTAGATCCTAATCATGCAATGTTTGAGGATTGATCTAATGCATAAAAACTAGGTATGAGAAAAGAATGATCAAAGTCGTCCACCAGCAGGAGGAAGTATTTCTTCCCGCTCGGTGTTGCCGGCGAGATCGGGCCGCAAAGATCACCGTGCATGAGCTCCAGCCGCTCCTGTGCTCGATGCTTGGACAGCTGTGCGAACGGCGAGCGCCGCTGCTTGCCGGCCAGGCATGCGTCGCAGAGCTGGTCCACCTTCTCGACCATGGGCATGCCGTGCACCATGTCCTGGTGCGCCAGCTTACGTAGGGCGTCGAAGTTGAGATGCCCGTAGCGCACATGCCAGGTCCATGCCATGTCGCCACCGTTGTGCGCTGCAAGACACACTGTCTGCGTTATCCGTAACGCAACATAATACAAGAGATTCAGTGCTCTATGTACCTTAGTGAGAAGACGGCGCTCCCGGTCGTGCATGCGCAGCATGCCATCCTGGATCAGCACCTGGCAGCCGCTCTCGTCGATCTGGCCCAGGCTGATTACGTGGGAGCGCAGCCGCGGGATGTAATACACCCAGGTGATCGCGCAGTGCTCGCCGGTCTTGCACGCCAGCAGAATTTTTCCCCGACCGCAGATGGTGACGACGGAGCCATCACCAAACTTGACGCTGCCGCTGACGGCCGTGTCGAGCTCGGCAAAGACTGCACGATCACCGGTCATGTGGTTGGACGCGCCTGTGTCCAGATACCACACGCCGTTCCTGGCACCACCGCTCCCCTCATGCCCGAGGTGAACCTGAACAACGTCCTCGATGAGGTGTACTAGCGCGGCGTCCACGCCATCGTAGTTGAGGTCTGCTACCTCTTGAGCACTACGGTGGTTTTCCCTTGAAGAGGAAATGGTGATGCAGCAACGTAGCGTAAGTATTTCCCTCAGTTTTTGAGAAACAATGTATCAATCCAGTAGGAGGCTACACGCAATTCCCTCGTACCTACACAAACAAACAAGAACCTCGCAACCAACGTGATAAAGGGGTTGTCAATCCGTTCACGTCCACTTGCAAAAGTGAGATCTAATAGAGATAATAATAAGATAAATATTTTTGGTATTTTTATGATACAGATTGGAAAGTAAAGATTGCAAAATAAAGTAGAT
>NW_021234361.1:0-398 GCF_002162155.2 Triticum dicoccoides | reverse complement strand
CGGAGGCGGAGCCGCCAGATCCCCGCCGCCACCTTCATAGGCGTCGCGCGGCCGCGCCGGCAAGCACCTCAGGCGGCGGCGGAGGGAGGGAAGAGGGAGGGGGAGGCGCGGAGGGGATCTAGGGTTCACCCCCGAGTGGCCTCAGGGGAGGCGACGCGAGGGGAGGGGGGGAAAAGTCGTGCTCCCTATAAATTTGTTTAAAGTAGAGATATTTTGACCTAAAACAATACTTGTAGATAGACTCAAAAGGACCGGAAAGAGTAATATGCTTACTTCGTGCTCCCTACTCCAGTCCAATCCTCGCTGGCTCTCGCGCGCATATTTGTTTTCTATGCCCACCAGGAACACGGGCTGAAGTTGGTCACGTCTTCACATGTAAAAAATTGTACAGCTAACTA
>NW_021234360.1:0-1703 GCF_002162155.2 Triticum dicoccoides | reverse complement strand
CCGCGACCAAGAAGACGCCTCACCGCCCCCGCTACATACAACCGGCATGCTCGTCGGACGCCGTCAGACTCGTCGCACGCCGGCAGGGCAGCTAGCTGGTCTGTGGGCGCCGCGTCTCCCCTCGCCGGCCGTCTCCTTCTTCGACGCCCGCAAGCAGTTCGATAATTTGCCAAGGTACGAAAATGGACTCTGCCGACGAGTACTTTTTCCACAATTTCATTTGCGACTCCGACGATTCCCAATATGTGATTTGGTTGAGCATATATGGACTCATGTTGGCAACCAATAGATGTATCTTCTTTTATTCGTTTGTAAAACTATGTGAAACATTTTTATTTTTATTTGGCCTGTAAACTATACTATTTATTTGGGCGGAATATTTTGTTTGTTAAATTATCATTTCATAATATGCAGAATGCAATGCACAATTGGACGGTTAGCCGGCCACACCTGCACATATGGGTCAGCGCGTTGGGCGCGCTGCTGACCCATATGAAAAGCAGGGCGGACGCCGAACGGGCGGCCGACCCAAACAGAGAAAAAACGGACGAAATCACCGTCCATTTGAGTCGGTCCATTGGAGTTGCTCTTACCATTCATTGGACATGTGGTTTGCAAACTAATCAAAGTCCGCTATTAGGCTGTGGAGTTCCAAATCCAACACCAACCGATAGATTGCAGCACGTGCTGACGCAGTACCTAGGGCAGATCAGCCTAGTTTTTAACTTTTTATACATCATCTTATGCGTCGTCATTAGGTTCCACGAATTTAAACTTTGGGCAAATTGACATGTTCACTTTCACACTTATATTTGGGTGATTGAGTCAACACTCAACACACGCTTGACCTAGCTTTTCGTTTAACGTCATATTGGTATCTTCTGCTATCATCGGACCAAATATAGGATCATTAAAACATTCAAACCTCTTTCATATTAGGTATCACAAGAATCATTTATAATGTCTTTTCTTTGACAAGGATGATCCACCAATAACTTTAAAACTAGATGATGCCCCGCACATTGTTGCGGAAATATTTTACAACATATTTTAATTCGATTCGTCGTTTGAAACAAGAATATTTGAAGTAATAATATAAAAAGCTAAAACTGAAAATACATATATGTTATTATGTTCAATTATTATATTGTTGTAAAAAAATTATTAAATATAAATAACATACTCCCTCCTTTCATCTATATAGGGCCTAATGCATTTTTTGAGGCTAACTTTGATCAAATATTAGAGCAATAATATATGACATGCAACTTACACAAAGCACACCGTTAAATTCGTATGTGAAAGGAGCTTTCAATGATATAATTTTCACATTGTGCATGTCATGTACTATTAATCTTGTCAATAGTCAAAGGCGGTCTTAAAAAACGCATTAGGCCCTATATAGATGGAAGGAGGGAGTAGAAGAATGAAAATTCTTATGTACTATGTTTGCATGTTGAGATGAGTCTTTTTTTTCATGCATGTTTAATGATGAAGTGGCGTGCTTGCATGTTGCGACACATATGATAGTAGGGATGAGCCTTTTCTCATGCATGTTTTTTCTGAACATCAGTACAGACACAAGCGCTCATATACATGCGCATACACTCAGCCCTATGAACGCACACCTGCACACCCTACCCCTATGAGCACCTACGAAAGACTGAGCCGGCATATCATCTTGAAATTTACGAAGTCAGCGT
>NW_021234359.1:0-6476 GCF_002162155.2 Triticum dicoccoides | reverse complement strand
AAAGGGTTTACTAGAGTCAATAATCTAGTTCACATCGCTATGTGATTAACACCCAAAGAGTACTAAGGTGTGATCATGTTTTGCTTGTGAGAGAAGTTTAGTCGACGGGTCTGCCACATTCAGATCCGTAAGTATTTTGCAAATTTCTATGTCAATAATGCTCTGCACGGAGCTACTCTAGCTAATTGCTCCCACTTTCAATATGTATCCAGATTGAGATTTAGAGTCATCTGGATCAGTGTCAAAATTTGCATCGACGTAACCCTTTACGACGAACCTTTTTGTTACCTCCATAATCGAGAAACATATCCTTATTCCACTAAGGATAATTTTGACCGTTGTCTAGTGATCTACTCCAAGATCACTATTGTACTCCCTTGCCAAACTCAGGGCAGGGTATACAATAGGTCTGGTACACAGCATGGCATACTTTATAGAACCTATGGCTGAGGCATAGGGAATGACTTTCATTTTCTCTCTATCTTCTGCCGTGGTCGGGTTTTGAGTCTTACTCAACTTCACACCTTGTAACACAGGGAAGAACTCCTTCTTTGACTGTTCCATTTTGAACTACTTCAAAATCTTGTCAAGGTATGAACTCATTGAAAAAACTTATCAAGTCTCTTGATCTATCTCTATAGATCTTGATGCTCAATATGTAAGCAGCTTCACCGAGGTCTTTCTTTGAAAAACTCCTTTCAAACATTCCTTTATGCTTTGCAGAATAATTCTACATTATCTCCGATCAACAATATGTCATTCACATATACTTATCAGAAATGTTGTAGTGCTCCCACTCACTTTCTTGTAAATACAGGCTTCACCGCAATTCTGTATAAAACTATATGCTTTGATCAACTTATCAAAGCATATATTCCAACTCCGAGATGCTTGCACCAGTCCATAGATGGATCGCTGGAGCTTGCATATTTTGTTAGTAGCTTTAGGATTGACAAAACCTTCTGGTTGCATCATATACAACTCTTCTTTAATAAATCCATTAAGGAATGCAGTTTTGTTTATCCATTTTCCAGATTTCATAAAATGCGGCAATTGCCAACATGATTTGGACAGACTTAAGCATAGATACGAGTGAGAAACTCTCATCGTAGTCAACACCTTGAACTTGTCGAAAACCTTTTTGCGACAATTCTAGCTTTGTAGATAGTAACACTAATATCAGCGTCCGTCTTCCTCTTGAAGATCCATTTAATCTCAATGGCTCGCCGATCATTGGGCAAGTCAATCAAAGTCCATACTTTGTTCTCATACATGGATCTCATCTCAGATTTCATGTCCTCAAGCCATTTCACGGAATCTAGGCTCATCATCGCTTCCTCGTAGTTCGTAGGCTCGTCATGGTCAAGTAACATGACCTCTAGAACAGGATTATCGTACCACTCTGGTGCGAATCTCACTCTGGTTTACCTACGAGGTTTCGGTAGTAACTTGATCTGAAGTTACATGATCATCATCATTAGCTTCCTCACTAATTGGTGTAATAGTCACAGGAATAGATTTCTATGATGAACTACTTTCCAATAAGGGAGCAGGTACAGTTACCTCATCAAGTTCTATTTTCCTCCCACTCACTTCTTTTGAGAGAAACTCCTTCTCTAGAAAGGATCCATTCTCAGCAATGAATATCTTGCCTTCGGATCTGTGATAGAAGGTGTACCCAACATTTTCTTTTGGGTATCCTATGAAGACGCACTTCTCTGATTTGGGTTTGAGCTTATCAGGTTGAAACTTTTTCACATAAGCAATGCAACCTCAAACTTTAAGAAACACCAGCTTAGGTTTCTTGCCAAACCATAGTTCATACGGTGTCGTCTCAACGGATTTAGATGGTGCCCTATTTAACGTGAATGTAGTTGTCTCTAATGCATAACCCCAAAACGATAGCGGTAAATTAGTAAGAGATGTCATAGATCGCACCATATCTAATAAAGTACGGTTACGACATTCAGACACACCATTACACTGTGGTGTTCCAGGTGGCGTGAGTAGTGAAACTATTTCACAATGTTTTAACTGAAGGCCAAACTCGTAACTCAAATATTTTCCTTCTGCGATCATATCGTAGAAACTTTTATTTTTGTTATGATGATTCTCCACTTCACTCTGAAATTCTTCGAACTTTTCAAATGTTTCAGATTTGTGTTTCATCAAGTAGATATACTCATATCTGCTCAAATCATTTGTGAAGATCAAAAAATAATGATACCTGCCGCGAGCCTCAATATTCATCGGACCACATACATCAGTATGTATGATTTCCAACAAATCTGTTGCTTGCTCCATTGTTCCGGAGAACGGAGTCTTAGTCATCTTGCCCATGAGGCATGGTTCGCAAGCATCAATTGATTCATAATCAAGTGATTCCAAAAGCCCATCAGCATGGATTTTCTTCATGCATTTTACACCAATATGATCTAAACGGCAGTGCCACAAATAAGTTGCACTATCATTACTAACTTTGCATCTTTTGGTTTCAATATTATGAATATGTGTATCACTACGATCGAGATCCAACGAACCATTTTCATTGGGTGTGTAACCATATAAGGTTTTATTCATGTAAACAGAACAACAATTTATTCTCTTACTTAAATGAATAACCGTATTGCAATAAACATGATCAAATCATATTCATGCTCAACGCAAACACCAAATGACACTTATTTAGGTTCAACACTAATCCCGAAAGTATAGGGAGTGTGCGATGATGATCATATCAATCTTGGAACCACTTCCAACACACATTGTCACTTCACCCTTAACTAGTCTCTGTTCATTTTGCAACTCCCGTTTCGAGTTACTACTATTAGCAACTGAACCAGTATCAAATACCGAGGGGTTTCTACGAACACTAGTAAAATACACATCAATAATATGTATATCAAATATACCTTTGTTCACTTTGCCATCCTTCTTATCTGCCAAATACTTGGGGTAGTTCCGCTTCCAATGACCAGTCCCTTTGCAGTAGAAGCACTCAGTTTCAGGCTTTGGTCCAGACTTGGGTTTTTCACTTGAGCAGCAACTTGCTTGTCGTTCTTCTTGAAGTTCCCCTTTCTTCCCTTTGTCCCTTTACTTGAAACTAGTGGTTTTGTTTACCATCAACACTTGATGCTTTTCTTGATTTCTACCTTCGTCGATTTAAGCATCGCAAAGAGCTTGGGAATCGTTTCCGTTATCCCTTGCATATTATAGTTCATCACGAAGTTCTACTAACTTGGTGATGGTGACTAGAGAATTATGTCAATCACTATTTATCTGGAAGACTAACTCCCACTTGATTAAAGCGATTGTAGTACCCAGACAATCTGAGCACATGCTCACTGCTTGAGCTATTCTCCTCCATATTTTAGCTATAGAACTTGTTGGAGACTTCATATCTCCCAACTCGGGTATTTTCTTGAAATATTAACTTCAACTCCTGGAACATCTCATATGTTCCATGACGTTAAAAACGCCTTTGAAGTCCCGATTCTAAGTCGTTAAGCATGGTGCACTAAACTATCAAGTAATCATCATATTGAGCTAGACAAACGTTCAGAACGTCTGCATCTGCTCCTGCAATAGGTCTGTCACCTAGCGGTGCATCAAGGACATAATTCTTCTGTGCATGAATGAGGATAATCCTCAGATCACGGATCCAATCCGCATCATTGCTACTAACATTTTTAAACTTAGTTTTCTCTAGGAACATATAAAAATTAAATGGGGAGCAACATCGCGAGCTATTGATCTACAACATAGATATGCTAATACTACCAGGACTAAGTTCATGATAAATTAAAGTTCAATTAATCATATTACTTAAGAACTCCCACTTAGATAGACATCCCTCTAATCATCTAAGTGATCACGTAATCCAAATCAACTAAACCATAACCGATCATCACGTGAAATGGAATAGCTTTCAATGGTGAACATCATTATGTTGATCATATCTACTATATGATTCACGCTTGACCTTTCGGTCTCAGTGTTCCGAGGCCATATCTGCATATGCTAGGCTTGTCAAGTCTAACCTGAGTATTCTGCGTGTGCAAAACTAGCTTGCACCCGTTGTAGATGGACGTAGAGCTTATCACACCCGATCATCACGTGGTGTCTGGCCACGACGAACTTTGGCAATGGTGCATACTCAGGGAGAACACTTTTATCTTGAAATTTAGCGAGAGACCATCTTATAATGCTACCGTCAAACAAAGCAAGATAAGATGCATAAAAGATAAACATCACATGCAATCAATATAAGTGATATGATATTGCCATCATCATCTTGTGCTTGTGATCTCCATCTCCGAAGCACCGTCATGATCACCATCGTCACCGGCGCGACACCTTGATCACCATCATAGCATCGTTGTCATCTCGTCAATCTTATGCTTCCACGACTATCGCTATAGTGATAAAGTAAAGCATTACAGCGCAATTGCATTGCATACAATAAAGCGACAACCATATGGCTCCTGCCAGTTGCCGATAACTTGGTTACAAAACATGGTCATCTCATACAATAAAATTTAGCATCATGTCTTGACCATATCACATCACAACATGCCCTGCAAAAACAAGTTAGACGTCCTCTACTTTGTTGTTGCAAGTTTTACGTGGCTGCTACGGGCTGAGCAAGAACCGTTCTTACCTACGCATCAAAACCACAACGATAGTTTGTCAAGTTGGTGTTGTTTTAACCTTCGCAAGGACCGGGCATAGCCACACTCAGTTCAACTAAAGTTGGAGAAACTGACACCCGCCAGCCACCTGTGTGCAAAGCACGTCGGTAGAACCAGTCTCACGTAAGCGTACGCGTAATGTCGGTCCGGGCCGCTTCATCCAACAATACCGCCAAACCAAAGTGTGACATGCTGGTAAGCAGTATGACTTATATCGCCCACAACTCACTTGTGTTCTACTCGTGCACAACATCAACGCATAAAACCTAGGCTCGGAAGCCACTGTTGGGGAACGTAGTAATTTCAAAAAAATTCCTACGCACACGCAAGATCATGGTGATGCATAGCAATGAGAGGGGAGAGTGTTGTCCACGCACTACGTAGACCGAAAGCGGAAGCGTTAGCATAACGCGGTTGATGTAGTCGTACGTCTTCACGGCCCGACCGATCAAGCACCGAAACTACGGCACCTCCGAGTTCTAGCACACGTTCAGCTCGATGACGATCCCCGAACTCCGATCCAGCAGAATGTTGGGGAAGAGTTCCGTCAGCACGACGGCGTGGTGACGATCTTGATGTTCTACTATCGCAGGGCTTCGCCTAAGCACCACTACAATATTATCGAGGACTATGGTGGAGGGGGGCACCGCACACGGCTAAGAGATCAATGATCAACTGTTGTGTCTATGGGGTGCCCCCCTGCCCCCGTATATAAAGGAGGAAGGGAGGGAGGCGGTCGGCCTAGGAGGAGGGCGCGCCAAGGGGGGAGTCCTACTCCCACCGGGAGTAGGACTCCTCCTTCCCTTGTTGGAGTAGGAGAGAAGGAAAGAGGGGGAGAGGAACAAGGAAAAGTGGGCTGCACCCCTTGTCCAATTTGGACCAGAGGGGGGGGTGCACACCTCCTTCCTTTTGGCCTCTCTCCTCTATTCCCGTATGGCCCAATAAGGCCCATATACTCCCCGGCGAATTCCCGTAACTCTCTGGTACTCCGAAAAATACCCGAATCACTCGGAACCTTTCCGATGTCCGAATATAGTCGTCCAATATATCGATCTTTATGTCTCGACCATTTCGAGACTCCTCGTCATGTCCACGATCTCATCCGGGACTCCGAACTCCTTCGGTACATCAAAACTCATAAACTCATAATATAACTATAATCGAAACCTTAAGCGTGCGGACGCTATGGGTTCGAGAACAATGTAGACATGACCGAGACATGTCTCCGGTCAATAACCAATAGCGGAACCTGGATGCTCATATTGGCTCCCACATATTCTACGAAGATCTTTATCGGTCAGACCGCATAACAACATACGTTGTTCCCTTTGTCATCGGTATGTTACTTGCCCGAGATTCGATTGTCGGTATCTCAATACCTAGTTCAATCTCATTACCGGCAAGTCTCTTTTCTCGTTCCGTTATACATCATCATGCAACTAACTCATTAGTTGCAATGCTTGCAAGGCTTAAGCGATGTGCATTACCGAGAGGGCCCAGAGATACCTCTCCGACAATCGGAGTGACAAATCCTAATCTCGAAATACGCCAACCCAACAAGTACCTTCTGAGACACCTGTAGAGCATCTTTATAATCACCCAGTTACGTTGTGATGTTTGGTAGCACACAAAGTGTTCCTCCGGTAAACAGGAGTTGCATAATCTCATAGTCATAGGAACATGTATAAGTCATGAAGAAAGCAATAGCAACAAACTAAACGATCAAGTGCTATGCTAACAGAATGGGTCAAGTCAATCACATCATTCTCCTAATGATGTGATCCC
>NW_021234358.1:0-415 GCF_002162155.2 Triticum dicoccoides | reverse complement strand
GATGGAATTGAAGCGTCTCTTGATGTGCTTGGTTCTCTTGTGAAATCTGGATTCCTTTGCCAAGGCAATTGCACCAGTATTGTCACAAAAGATTTTCATTGAACCCGATGCACTAGGTATGACACCTAGATCGGATATGAACTCCTTCATCTAGACTCCTTTGTTTGCTGCTTCCGAAGAAGCTATGTACTCCGCTTCACATGTAGATCCCGCCACGACGCTTTGTTTTGAACTGCACCAACTGACAGCTCCACCGTTTAATGTAAACACGTATCCGGTTTGCGATTTAGAATCGTCCGGATCAGTGTCAAAGCTTGCATCAACGTAACCATTTACAATGAGCTCTTTGTCACCTCCATATACGAGAAACATATCCTTAGTCCTTTCCAGGTACTTCAGGATGTTCTTGACTGCT
>NW_021234357.1:0-594 GCF_002162155.2 Triticum dicoccoides | reverse complement strand
TCGAGAGGTTAAATTTAGTTGAAAGAGAAAACGAGTACTTGAAAGAAAAATTGAAAAGAATTGAGGGGGAGAAGATGGAATTGGAGTTGCATGTTGCCGATGTCGTCGATGATCACAAGATCAAGATGGAGAAAATGCACTTGAAGATTAGAAAGATTAGAAAATATGCCATCGATAGTGAGGCTTGGTATCATTATGCTATTGGATCAATTGTTACCTTAGTTGCGATCTTGATCGCATTTGTTGTTGCATCTAAATGCTTTAGCTAGAGAGTTATTTGTTTGTTGCATTTAAGTGTTGTATGAACTTTATGTATGAACTTGTATTAATTTGGTCTATTCGGTGTTGTGTAATGAAGATGAGCCAGCAATGGATGTACGATGACCAATGCTCTCCCCAGTTCATTGAGGGTGTGCATACTTTTTTGCTTGCGACTGAGGCAAACAAGCGGGCGGATGGTTTTATGCCTTGTCCATGTGTTGGCTGTAATTATGGTCGCAATTACTCTACGTCAAGAACCATTCACGTCCACCTGTTTGAGTCCGGTTTCATGCCCCACTATAATGTTTGGACCAAGCACGGAGAAAGAGGGGT
>NW_021234356.1:0-758 GCF_002162155.2 Triticum dicoccoides | reverse complement strand
TCACCTTCCCTCATCTATATTTAGCGGTCCACTCTCCCGCAACCCGCGGTACCCGTATTTGAACATGGTGCTTTATGCTTCATATTATTATCTATTGACGTGTTGCCATCCTATGATGTTTGAGTAGATTTTTGTTGTCCATTGAGGTAATTGGTGAATTGCTATGATTGGTTTAATTTGCTTGTGGTTATGTTGCTGTCCTTTGGTGCTCATCATATGAACGCGCGTGTGGATCAGACCTTAGGGTTAGTTGTATGTTGATAGGACTATGCATTGGAGGGCAAGACTGAAGGGGGACCAATATATCTTAATGCTATGGTTGGGTTTTGCCTTAATGAACTTTAGTAGTTGCGGATGCTTGCTAATTGTTCCAATCATAAGTGCATAGAATTCCAAGTAAGGGATGACATGCTAGCGGTGGCCTCTCCCACATAAAAACTTGCTATCAGTCTAGTAACTTAGCCAATTGCTTTAGGGACAATTCCGCAAATCCTACCACCACTTTTCCACACTCGCTATACTAACCTAATTGTACTTTTAGTAAAACAACACCTGACTTTTATTTTCATGTTCTTTATTATCTTGTAAACCTATCCCTTTACACTACAAAGTACTACTAGTTTTTTTTTCTTGTTCTACGTAAACCAAATGTTAAGTGTGTGTAGAGTTGTATCGGTGGTCGATAGAACTTGGAGGGAATATAAATTCTACCTTTGGCTCCTCCTTGGGTTTGACACTCTTATTTATCGAAAAAACTA
>NW_021234355.1:0-1350 GCF_002162155.2 Triticum dicoccoides | reverse complement strand
ATCAAATAGCAACAATTCTGTTTTTCTTTAAATACCAATAAAAATTCCTTGAATAAAATTTGATACCTAGCTAAATACCAAATTAATCTATTGCCCTAACTAGGGTTCATAACTAAATTCATGGCCGCAACAAAAATAACTACCTACTGCCCTAACTAAATAGATAACCTAATTTACCTACTGCCCTAACTAAATAGATAACCTAATTAACCTACTGCCCTAACTAAAACCTAAGTAAACTAACCGAAGAACCCTAGCTAGTACTCTAATGGCAGAGAGAGAGAGAGAGGAGCGGTGGGGGGCTTATAGAGGGTACAAGGCGAGGAGGCAGGCCCGACAACGGCCGAGGTTGGGACGGGAGGAAGCAGTGGAGGGAGGCGTGGCGCATCGGGGTCAGGGCCGGACCTGGGCGACAATGACGGAGGCGAGCGGCATCGTGGTTGGGGTCGGGGCTGAGGGGGGAGGCATGCAACGTTGGGGTTGGTGGTCGGGCTCCGGTGAGGGCGAGGGCAGGGGCGACGTTGGGGAGAAGAGAGTGGGGGAATTGGGGAGGAAGGAGAGGAGGGAAGCCCACGCGGGGGGTTATGTGAAAATATCAGTAGCGCTTTCCTGAAAACCCGCTATAGCTAAGTGAGCTATAGAGCATTTTCAAGAAAAGTGCTACTGCTATATGAAGTAGCTATAGCGCGTTTCTGGAACAACGCTACTGCTACATAACGTAGCTATAGCACTTCTACTCAGCCAGCGCTCCTGCTAATTTTTATTCACCTATCTCGAGATTGAGCATGGTGATGATGATGTCGATAGGTGTCACCACACACACCTATGGAATGATCAAAAATAGACAAAGCTCTTCTTGACTAGTCTAGATCTAGTTAGGGAGGTACATAGGTCACTTCACTAAATGCTAGATCTACCTAGCTAGCTAGTTTGGGAGGAGAAAGTTCAACTAGTGGAGGGGGAAGGAAAAAGAGAAAGGACATGCATTAATGGAGGTGGTGTAGTTATCTAGGAGTAATAAAGAGAGAGAAAGATAGGTAGAAGAAGGAGAGTAATTGTAGCAATCAGACCTCGAACGGTCAAGTCTCTGTGCATCAGTGTCATCCCTGGATCGGTGCTGACACGCATAGTACTCGAGGAATTATAACAGAGTTTCAATCACATACTTATTACATTGAGTCCTCATAAAGAGTATTATTACATAAATAAAACATGGCTGAAGGCCATCTAAACTAGATAACTGCGGAAGCTTCGAAGGTAAATGAGTCCATCGGCTCCAACGGCATAGCTGAGTGCAAAACAACGGCCTATCGCACCTTATTCGTCGTCTGAGTAGTCTACAACATATGA
>NW_021234354.1:0-6476 GCF_002162155.2 Triticum dicoccoides | reverse complement strand
AAAGGGTTTACTAGAGTCAATAATCTAGTTCACATCGCTATGTGATTAACACCCAAAGAGTACTAAGGTGTGATCATGTTTTGCTTGTGAGAGAAGTTTAGTCGACGGGTCTGCCACATTCAGATCCGTAAGTATTTTGCAAATTTCTATGTCAATAATGCTCTGCACGGAGCTACTCTAGCTAATTGCTCCCACTTTCAATATGTATCCAGATTGAGATTTAGAGTCATCTGGATCAGTGTCAAAATTTGCATCGACGTAACCCTTTACGACGAACCTTTTTGTTACCTCCATAATCGAGAAACATATCCTTATTCCACTAAGGATAATTTTGACCGTTGTCTAGTGATCTACTCCAAGATCACTATTGTACTCCCTTGCCAAACTCAGGGCAGGGTATACAATAGGTCTGGTACACAGCATGGCATACTTTATAGAACCTATGGCTGAGGCATAGGGAATGACTTTCATTTTCTCTCTATCTTCTGCCGTGGTCGGGTTTTGAGTCTTACTCAACTTCACACCTTGTAACACAGGGAAGAACTCCTTCTTTGACTGTTCCATTTTGAACTACTTCAAAATCTTGTCAAGGTATGAACTCATTGAAAAAACTTATCAAGTCTCTTGATCTATCTCTATAGATCTTGATGCTCAATATGTAAGCAGCTTCACCGAGGTCTTTCTTTGAAAAACTCCTTTCAAACATTCCTTTATGCTTTGCAGAATAATTCTACATTATCTCCGATCAACAATATGTCATTCACATATACTTATCAGAAATGTTGTAGTGCTCCCACTCACTTTCTTGTAAATACAGGCTTCACCGCAATTCTGTATAAAACTATATGCTTTGATCAACTTATCAAAGCATATATTCCAACTCCGAGATGCTTGCACCAGTCCATAGATGGATCGCTGGAGCTTGCATATTTTGTTAGTAGCTTTAGGATTGACAAAACCTTCTGGTTGCATCATATACAACTCTTCTTTAATAAATCCATTAAGGAATGCAGTTTTGTTTATCCATTTTCCAGATTTCATAAAATGCGGCAATTGCCAACATGATTTGGACAGACTTAAGCATAGATACGAGTGAGAAACTCTCATCGTAGTCAACACCTTGAACTTGTCGAAAACCTTTTTGCGACAATTCTAGCTTTGTAGATAGTAACACTAATATCAGCGTCCGTCTTCCTCTTGAAGATCCATTTAATCTCAATGGCTCGCCGATCATTGGGCAAGTCAATCAAAGTCCATACTTTGTTCTCATACATGGATCTCATCTCAGATTTCATGTCCTCAAGCCATTTCACGGAATCTAGGCTCATCATCGCTTCCTCGTAGTTCGTAGGCTCGTCATGGTCAAGTAACATGACCTCTAGAACAGGATTATCGTACCACTCTGGTGCGAATCTCACTCTGGTTTACCTACGAGGTTTCGGTAGTAACTTGATCTGAAGTTACATGATCATCATCATTAGCTTCCTCACTAATTGGTGTAATAGTCACAGGAATAGATTTCTATGATGAACTACTTTCCAATAAGGGAGCAGGTACAGTTACCTCATCAAGTTCTATTTTCCTCCCACTCACTTCTTTTGAGAGAAACTCCTTCTCTAGAAAGGATCCATTCTCAGCAATGAATATCTTGCCTTCGGATCTGTGATAGAAGGTGTACCCAACATTTTCTTTTGGGTATCCTATGAAGACGCACTTCTCTGATTTGGGTTTGAGCTTATCAGGTTGAAACTTTTTCACATAAGCAATGCAACCTCAAACTTTAAGAAACACCAGCTTAGGTTTCTTGCCAAACCATAGTTCATACGGTGTCGTCTCAACGGATTTAGATGGTGCCCTATTTAACGTGAATGTAGTTGTCTCTAATGCATAACCCCAAAACGATAGCGGTAAATTAGTAAGAGATGTCATAGATCGCACCATATCTAATAAAGTACGGTTACGACATTCAGACACACCATTACACTGTGGTGTTCCAGGTGGCGTGAGTAGTGAAACTATTTCACAATGTTTTAACTGAAGGCCAAACTCGTAACTCAAATATTTTCCTTCTGCGATCATATCGTAGAAACTTTTATTTTTGTTATGATGATTCTCCACTTCACTCTGAAATTCTTCGAACTTTTCAAATGTTTCAGATTTGTGTTTCATCAAGTAGATATACTCATATCTGCTCAAATCATTTGTGAAGATCAAAAAATAATGATACCTGCCGCGAGCCTCAATATTCATCGGACCACATACATCAGTATGTATGATTTCCAACAAATCTGTTGCTTGCTCCATTGTTCCGGAGAACGGAGTCTTAGTCATCTTGCCCATGAGGCATGGTTCGCAAGCATCAATTGATTCATAATCAAGTGATTCCAAAAGCCCATCAGCATGGATTTTCTTCATGCATTTTACACCAATATGATCTAAACGGCAGTGCCACAAATAAGTTGCACTATCATTACTAACTTTGCATCTTTTGGTTTCAATATTATGAATATGTGTATCACTACGATCGAGATCCAACGAACCATTTTCATTGGGTGTGTAACCATATAAGGTTTTATTCATGTAAACAGAACAACAATTTATTCTCTTACTTAAATGAATAACCGTATTGCAATAAACATGATCAAATCATATTCATGCTCAACGCAAACACCAAATGACACTTATTTAGGTTCAACACTAATCCCGAAAGTATAGGGAGTGTGCGATGATGATCATATCAATCTTGGAACCACTTCCAACACACATTGTCACTTCACCCTTAACTAGTCTCTGTTCATTTTGCAACTCCCGTTTCGAGTTACTACTATTAGCAACTGAACCAGTATCAAATACCGAGGGGTTTCTACGAACACTAGTAAAATACACATCAATAATATGTATATCAAATATACCTTTGTTCACTTTGCCATCCTTCTTATCCGCCAAATACTTGGGGAAGTTCCGCTTCCAATGACCAGTCCCTTTGCAGTAGAAGCACTCAGTTTCAGGCTTTGGTCCAGACTTGGGTTTTTCACTTGAGCAGCAACTTGCTTGTCGTTCTTCTTGAAGTTCCCCTTTCTTCCCTTTGTCCCTTTACTTGAAACTAGTGGTTTTGTTTACCATCAACACTTGATGCTTTTCTTGATTTCTACCTTCGTCGATTTAAGCATCGCAAAGAGCTTGGGAATCGTTTCCGTTATCCCTTGCATATTATAGTTCATCACGAAGTTCTACTAACTTGGTGATGGTGACTAGAGAATTATGTCAATCACTATTTATCTGGAAGACTAACTCCCACTTGATTAAAGCGATTGTAGTACCCAGACAATCTGAGCACATGCTCACTGCTTGAGCTATTCTCCTCCATATTTTAGCTATAGAACTTGTTGGAGACTTCATATCTCCCAACTCGGGTATTTTCTTGAAATATTAACTTCAACTCCTGGAACATCTCATATGTTCCATGACGTTAAAAACGCCTTTGAAGTCCCGATTCTAAGTCGTTAAGCATGGTGCACTAAACTATCAAGTAATCATCATATTGAGCTAGACAAACGTTCAGAACGTCTGCATCTGCTCCTGCAATAGGTCTGTCACCTAGCGGTGCATCAAGGACATAATTCTTCTGTGCATGAATGAGGATAATCCTCAGATCACGGATCCAATCCGCATCATTGCTACTAACATTTTTAAACTTAGTTTTCTCTAGGAACATATAAAAATTAAATGGGGAGCAACATCGCGAGCTATTGATCTACAACATAGATATGCTAATACTACCAGGACTAAGTTCATGATAAATTAAAGTTCAATTAATCATATTACTTAAGAACTCCCACTTAGATAGACATCCCTCTAATCATCTAAGTGATCACGTAATCCAAATCAACTAAACCATAACCGATCATCACGTGAAATGGAATAGCTTTCAATGGTGAACATCATTATGTTGATCATATCTACTATATGATTCACGCTTGACCTTTCGGTCTCAGTGTTCCGAGGCCATATCTGCATATGCTAGGCTTGTCAAGTCTAACCTGAGTATTCTGCGTGTGCAAAACTAGCTTGCACCCGTTGTAGATGGACGTAGAGCTTATCACACCCGATCATCACGTGGTGTCTGGCCACGACGAACTTTGGCAATGGTGCATACTCAGGGAGAACACTTTTATCTTGAAATTTAGCGAGAGACCATCTTATAATGCTACCGTCAAACAAAGCAAGATAAGATGCATAAAAGATAAACATCACATGCAATCAATATAAGTGATATGATATTGCCATCATCATCTTGTGCTTGTGATCTCCATCTCCGAAGCACCGTCATGATCACCATCGTCACCGGCGCGACACCTTGATCACCATCATAGCATCGTTGTCATCTCGTCAATCTTATGCTTCCACGACTATCGCTATAGTGATAAAGTAAAGCATTACAGCGCAATTGCATTGCATACAATAAAGCGACAACCATATGGCTCCTGCCAGTTGCCGATAACTTGGTTACAAAACATGGTCATCTCATACAATAAAATTTAGCATCATGTCTTGACCATATCACATCACAACATGCCCTGCAAAAACAAGTTAGACGTCCTCTACTTTGTTGTTGCAAGTTTTACGTGGCTGCTACGGGCTGAGCAAGAACCGTTCTTACCTACGCATCAAAACCACAACGATAGTTTGTCAAGTTGGTGTTGTTTTAACCTTCGCAAGGACCGGGCATAGCCACACTCAGTTCAACTAAAGTTGGAGAAACTGACACCCGCCAGCCACCTGTGTGCAAAGCACGTCGGTAGAACCAGTCTCACGTAAGCGTACGCGTAATGTCGGTCCGGGCCGCTTCATCCAACAATACCGCCAAACCAAAGTGTGACATGCTGGTAAGCAGTATGACTTATATCGCCCACAACTCACTTGTGTTCTACTCGTGCACAACATCAACGCATAAAACCTAGGCTCGGAAGCCACTGTTGGGGAACGTAGTAATTTCAAAAAAATTCCTACGCACACGCAAGATCATGGTGATGCATAGCAATGAGAGGGGAGAGTGTTGTCCACGCACTACGTAGACCGAAAGCGGAAGCGTTAGCATAACGCGGTTGATGTAGTCGTACGTCTTCACGGCCCGACCGATCAAGCACCGAAACTACGGCACCTCCGAGTTCTAGCACACGTTCAGCTCGATGACGATCCCCGAACTCCGATCCAGCAGAATGTTGGGGAAGAGTTCCGTCAGCACGACGGCGTGGTGACGATCTTGATGTTCTACTATCGCAGGGCTTCGCCTAAGCACCACTACAATATTATCGAGGACTATGGTGGAGGGGGGCACCGCACACGGCTAAGAGATCAATGATCAACTGTTGTGTCTATGGGGTGCCCCCCTGCCCCCGTATATAAAGGAGGAAGGGAGGGAGGCGGTCGGCCTAGGAGGAGGGCGCGCCAAGGGGGGAGTCCTACTCCCACCGGGAGTAGGACTCCTCCTTCCCTTGTTGGAGTAGGAGAGAAGGAAAGAGGGGGAGAGGAACAAGGAAAAGTGGGCTGCACCCCTTGTCCAATTTGGACCAGAGGGGGGGGTGCACACCTCCTTCCTTTTGGCCTCTCTCCTCTATTCCCGTATGGCCCAATAAGGCCCATATACTCCCCGGCGAATTCCCGTAACTCTCTGGTACTCCGAAAAATACCCGAATCACTCGGAACCTTTCCGATGTCCGAATATAGTCGTCCAATATATCGATCTTTATGTCTCGACCATTTCGAGACTCCTCGTCATGTCCACGATCTCATCCGGGACTCCGAACTCCTTCGGTACATCAAAACTCATAAACTCATAATATAACTATAATCGAAACCTTAAGCGTGCGGACGCTATGGGTTCGAGAACAATGTAGACATGACCGAGACATGTCTCCGGTCAATAACCAATAGCGGAACCTGGATGCTCATATTGGCTCCCACATATTCTACGAAGATCTTTATCGGTCAGACCGCATAACAACATACGTTGTTCCCTTTGTCATCGGTATGTTACTTGCCCGAGATTCGATTGTCGGTATCTCAATACCTAGTTCAATCTCATTACCGGCAAGTCTCTTTTCTCGTTCCGTTATACATCATCATGCAACTAACTCATTAGTTGCAATGCTTGCAAGGCTTAAGCGATGTGCATTACCGAGAGGGCCCAGAGATACCTCTCCGACAATCGGAGTGACAAATCCTAATCTCGAAATACGCCAACCCAACAAGTACCTTCTGAGACACCTGTAGAGCATCTTTATAATCACCCAGTTACGTTGTGATGTTTGGTAGCACACAAAGTGTTCCTCCGGTAAACAGGAGTTGCATAATCTCATAGTCATAGGAACATGTATAAGTCATGAAGAAAGCAATAGCAACAAACTAAACGATCAAGTGCTATGCTAACAGAATGGGTCAAGTCAATCACATCATTCTCCTAATGATGTGATCCC
>NW_021234353.1:0-718 GCF_002162155.2 Triticum dicoccoides | reverse complement strand
GTCAAGAAGGGCCCTATCAACAGAAATCATGGGGTCGACAGAGATAGAGAAGAGGCCGGGGAAGCGGGCCGCAAAGGGGGAGTCTCCGGCCCAACGATCGAACTAGAAAAGCGTCGAGAGACCGGACCCCACCGAGATAGAGGTACCAATGCGGAGCACCGGTAAGAGTTGGACGAGGGACTGCCAAAACTGAGATCCGCCCGATTTCTGGCAGAAGGCAATGGGTTGACCGCGCAGGTACTTATTCCGGATAATGTCCAGCCAGAGGCCACCCTGGCCCTGCGCGATACGCCAAAGCCACCGGGAGAGAAGGGCAATATTCATCCGTTTAGAGCACATGATGCCTAATCCACCCGCTCCCGGGGCTTGCAGATGTCAGGCCAGCTGACCATGTGATACTTCTGCTTGCCCTGGTCGCCAGCCCAGTAGAATCGGGACTGGATTTTGGCGATCTCCTTATGGAGAGATTCATGGAGGCTGTAGAAACTCATAAGGAACAAGAGGAGGCTGGAGAGGGAAGAGTTGATAAGGATAGTCCGGGCCGCCTTCGACAGCCACCTCCCCTGCCAGGGCTCGCATCTGGACTGGAGCTTGGTCACGGAGGGTCGCAAGTCAGGCACAGTGAGACGCGAGACACTAATGGGCGTCCCCAGATAGGTAGTGGGGAAGGAGCCCAAGCGGCAGTTAAGCTTGTTGGCAATAGCCACAGCCTCGGGGG
>NW_021234352.1:0-1682 GCF_002162155.2 Triticum dicoccoides | reverse complement strand
TTTATAAGATAGAATGAAAATGATTTACACCACAACATATAGTTCACATGTACTGGAGCTAGAGACTACAGAACACACATAATCACACATATGCGAACAGGGTACTACTCAATGGTTCAGGTTACACTATTAAACAAAATTATACAAGCGACTAGACTAGTATCGCAAATCTACAGAGTAGTACTAAACAGCTAAAAATAAGTAGTAGAAGTAACTAGTACAGGGAGCAAGTACTCTTAAAATCTGAATCTTACAGACTTATACAACACCGGGAAATTCAGAGAAGAAAGGGAGAAAGAGAGATTGCAGGAGGAGGTCGAGGATTATGCAAATTAACTTTGTTGAGACTTATACAACATGAAGACAAATTCACAAGTTATTTGCATTTTTATTGAGAACTGTGTAACACCATTTACATTACTTTCACAACAGAAACAAGAAACTTTGGTGCATTGTAAAAAAAAATATGCACGCAGAGGTTGTAAAAAAAATGTGTACATCTAGCCAAGCTCCATCATGATGTACTACGGCGTGATGTCCACGCTGAGGTTGTTCTTGGCGAAGAAGTCGTGCTCGATGGCCGTCGCGTCGGCCACCACAAAGTTGACGCCATAGTGCTTGCTAGAGAAGAAAATAACAAGTCAGTATACATATTATATCTGTCAAAAGAAGGACCAATATCAATCAGACCCTTTAATTTTAAAAAACATGGTTTCATTTGATGGTTGTTGGAGTAGCAGCTTTGGTTTGCACTATAAGGAACCTGTAATATCAATTTCTAACTTTCTAACAGTGAATTGGATCCTCAGGTGATGTTGGGTGTACTAGACAAAATGCTACACCCGTGGACTCCGTCTGCTGAATATGATGAAGTTCTACCAACAAGTTCGTCCTCTCTGTACTTTCTTTTAGTTTCCAAATGGATCAAGAAATCAATGTTGTGACTCATCTATACGGAAAGGATCCTACATAAAAAGCTACTGTTCCATGCATGGAGAGATCGGCAACCATTTATACATTCCTATCTCTGAACTAAGAATCGGTACATCATGTGGATGTCTGTCTGACAGAAGAACAAAATGCAGACTCCACTGCTCTGCTCCAGCGACTCCATCTTGTTCCTACTGAGCAGATCAAAGTGCATTTACATATCATTTTCCTATCTTCAGTTCACTACAGACCATTGCCTTTCTGTAAAAAAAGTATCATTCATATGAGTTAGTCATGTGAACTTTCACTATGTAAGGCCTTAATGACACAGTCATAAGCAGGAACCCATTGTGAACTTTCAGTATGAAACATTGACTCAACGATGTGCATCAGCCTGAAATGAATATCTATCACAAGAGTAGTAGCGTTTAGTATACACTGAAACTTATGCGTATCCATGGGAAGGGTCTAGTTCTGAATGTTCTGTCCACAAGAACAACACTGATGGAAATATGAAAATAAAGCAATTTCTACTGCTAATCCGTGACTTCACATTGTATTCCTACTAGATAACACACACCCAAGGATCATTCATCATGGCACCCGAGCACCAGCAGTTTCATTGTAGCACACTTACAGATCAAGCAGCAATAAGTGCATCCACTCGAGCTCTGGGAAGGCATGGCGCTGGTGCTGGCACCGGCTCCAGGCGACCTCCGCACCACCGGCCGCCGTCCGGGCAGGGCACTCCT
>NW_021234351.1:0-805 GCF_002162155.2 Triticum dicoccoides | reverse complement strand
CGGGACCCCAAAACAGTGAGTAATAGTATACAAAAAAGGCAAGAATCGGACAAAAATGTAAGTGTTGATGACCGAAACGTAAACGCACCCCGCGGTTAGTTAATTGTTGAAATCACTTCGATACCCCAAAACAGTGCATAATACTCCACGAAACGGGCCAGAATCGGCCAAAACTGCGAGTGTTGATGAGCGACACATAAATGCACCCCGGTGTTCGTCAATCATGGAAATCACGCCGAGACCCAAAAACAGAGTAGTAGTCCAAGAAACGGGCCAGAATTGGCCAAAACTATGAGTGTTGATGACCGACACGTAAATGCACCCCGTGGTTCGTTAATCGTGGAAATCACTCCGGGGGCCCAAAAAAGTGAGTAATAGTCCATGATACGGGCCAGAATCAGCCAAAACTATGAGTATTGATGACCGACAGGTAAGCGCGCCTTGGGGTTCAACAACTATGGAAATCACTTCGGGACCTAAAAACGTTGAGTAATAGTCCGCAAAACACGTTAGAATTGGCCAAAATTGTGAGTGTTGCTGACCGACACGTAAACACAACCCGGGGTCATTTCGGGACCCCATAACTAAGTAATAGTCCAAGAAACGGGCCAGAATCGGCCCAAACTGCGATTGTTGATGACTTACACTTAAGCGCACCTTGGGGTTCAACAACCATGGAAATCGCTTTGGGGCCCCAAAACGGTGAGTAACAGTCCACGAAACGGGTCAGAATCGACAAAAACCGCGAGTGTTGATAACCAACCCGTAAGCGCACCCAAGGGTTCCTTAATCGTGGAAATCACTC
>NW_021234350.1:7348-20415 GCF_002162155.2 Triticum dicoccoides | reverse complement strand
CGGCATAAGCCTTGTGAGCCCAAGTTTGGTTATGTGCCCATGTCCCCGTTTGGGACAGTTTATTGTTTTTCCACGACGGTGGTCGTTGATGTCTTTGGTACACATGGGGCCACCCATGACTTAGCCTAGAGGGGAGTTGGTCGGAGTGACCGAGAGAGTGTGATGGCAGAAGATCGGTTTTGTCATAACACCGTTGGTCCACCCGAGTAGGAGTGCGAGGCCATGGGTTTCGTGGTGTGGGTACAATGTGTTAACCTCTGCAGAGTGTGTATCCAATCTATCGATAGCCGTGCCCGTGGATAAGGGCCCAGTTCGTAGTTGGTCACACTATGGGTCAATAATAATAATAATAATAATAATAATAATAATAATAATAATAATAATAATAATAATAATAATAATAATAATAATGTGCTTAATAACAACCTTGTTTCGATGATGAGAAAGATGTTGATTGTGATCATGAGATGATCGCTGTGGTATCGGGGATACCGAGTTATTAGATATTTGCGGTGTTATGCGAGAGTCAAGGGTTAAGGTCAAGCTCCTTGTGGTCATGTAATGATTACTACGGTATTGTAATACCAAGCTTGATTGGATCCTGAGATGATCATGTGATGTCCGTGATGGTAAGCTTATGCATGTTCCTATCTTCATGCCATGATTGTATTGTTCTAGCTGTATCATGTTCATCTTGTTCATGCTATGATTGAACTACTAGTACCATGTTAATCCTTCTTAACCAGTAATTGCCATGTTGTTGTTTGTCTTGATTGCTTTGGTTGCTATGAGCTTGCAAGTACATTCAATGTACTGACTTGGCGTGTCATGCCAGTTTGCGGGTCATGTCGGATTTGATTGCTTGTTTGTCGTTGATCCCTTGTTTGCGAGCTAGGATAAGCGTTCCAGTCAGAGTCCCTTCAGAGTGGAGTTCATCTCCGTCGTCATTGTTCCGCTGCTAGAGTTATTCCGTTGCTTCCACTACAAGAAATATGTCAACTTGCGACCATCACTATTGGTCGCTGAAAGGTCGTTGTTTTTCATTTGCGACCTTTTTGTTACCAAAAACAGATGGTCAGAAGCTGACATTCGTTAATGGAAATTAACGACATTCTTTGTGATATGTAAAAGGTCGTTGGTTCCACGACCAAATTTTTCGTCACTGGCGGCCCATGTAGGATCAAGCATGGCAAGCTGATGTTGATAAGAATCAACCCGGTCCAATTCGGTGTTTTACATGGGCTGATCCATTAATTCAGCCCATTTAATATTTATTTTTCTTGTTAATTTTCGCTAGCTACATGGGCCTAGCCCATCAGTTCGGCCTTTCATTTTCTAGGCCTTTGGCCTTTTTGCTTCCATTTCTTGTTTGGGCCTTGGCCTTTTTACATTCCATTTTAGACCAGGTCCCACTGGTCAAATCATCCAATTAGGTCCCACTTGTCGGTTTTCTTTTGTTTGTTTCCCATTTTAAAGGACTCACTAGTGAAATGGGACCTAAGGGTGTTGTTTAGGCGCCGCACGTTAGTTCGCTATTTGTGCAATAACCAATAACTTAATTCAAACAGAGCCAATAACACATACAATTTCAAACGACAGCCAAACGAAGTACTTTATAGTCATGGCAGTACGAATCAGGTATTCAACTATAAAATACACCTAATATTAACATGGCCAGCTCCAGGGAGCTAAACACATAGTTGGGTGCTGGTTTTCTTCGGGATTCTTCTGCTGGAGCTCTTGTACACCAACTTTTGACGAATGAAGGCCAGCATTTAACATTCCCGTAACAGCCAAACTGAGATATATTTGTTAAAGGGCAAATGATAAGTACCAACCCATGCATTTGGTGAGAATATAGCAACAGATTAAGAGCATATTGTTCAGCATCAATGCATCAACAATACAAAGAGTTGGTATCAGCACAAATTGAGAGAGATTTACGGTCCAGGAGCTGACCTTCCAAAGGAGCAGCATGGTGCGTCGTTGTGCCTTCATCGGGAGTTGTAGGTCGGAGTTGTGAGCTGCTGCTTTGCTTCCCCATATAGGACACTAGGTTCTCTCCTAAGATAGCAACCCAAAAAACAAAAAACATGATTAGGGAGCCGGTACATAAGAAAAGGAATTCATGCATGAATGACATATACAACTAAAAACAGGATATGAAATATTATTGGAATTGCATATTAGATGGCTGCAAGATAACTTTTGCGTCATATAAAGTAACTACAATTAGCACCCAAAAACTAGAATTTACTAATGTGTTTGTTACACTACCAAAATTCAAGACAAACCATGACCAGGAGACGAGTGAATTGCAGCAGAGGAGGCATCTAATTTGACTACCACAATCATTATGTGAAAGAAAACATCAAATAATTCAGAAATGTCTGAACTGAATGCAAGCAAGTTTGCACATGACACAGCAGGTCTGCAGTCCCTAATTAGATTAGATATTCTGACTCATGAGCCACATGCATAGACAGTTACTAGAACTTTCTTATGCTTAAACTAGAAATAGAACAAAATAAAATTGAACCTATCTAACTCCAGGTTGTTCCACTTCAGCTCGGAATTTACTCAATCGTATGTGTACATGCATCAGGGCATACATAAAATATTCAAGTCTATATTCTCAGCTAGTTGTGATGTAATGAAAATAATTAATTAAGGACCTAAGATAAAAATTGATTTTAGACATCAAAATTTGTAGCGCTCATTTCAACCATGTTCGGATAAACTTGAGGTAAATTAGCAGTTAGGATATTAGTTACAAGCTAGGTGTGTAACTGTTGTCAACACCACCACCACCAGAGAGACGCAAGATAAGCATCAACACCACCATGATCACACGAGCACATATATAAAGCAAGTACACATGGGCAGCTATTGACAGACCCTAGAACCGCATGAATTTATCACCAGAGAGCTCCAGTAGGAGTTGATGCTTGGTTACAGCATCTAGCAGCAACTAGTAGAGCCCCACATCCAACCCCAATCATGGCGAAGGCCATGCAGGAGCTACATCAGAGAAGAAGGAACGGGGAGGAGCTCACCAGAGGGAGGTTGTAGCTGTAGTAGAGGCTCAGCTACACCACGGCTGTGGTGTGACCATCACCAAATCCAGGAGAGGGTCTGGAAGCCCCCGAAGCACCACCGCAGCGATGACATCACCGCACGGACATCTCTGGCCTCGCCCTGTTTCAAGAAATATTCAGAACAACTTTGTTACACTCGATCAATTCTGAAGAAACCACCTTAGTCGTCAGACACATACATACATACAGGAAGCAAAAGAAGAAGAAACAGAGCTGGGACCTGGTCGATCATGGGCATCAGTACTAACTATACTATAGAAGCAACAGTTATATATATATATATATATATATATCATATTTCTTCCACAAAGTGTGTATATAGATAGGTCGGATTTTTTAATGCATTGTTGTTGTAAAAACAAATATGTTGTTGAGGAATTTGACTAGATTTTAGATATGTTAAGCAGAGGCAAGAGTTTTCCCTCAATCAATCAACCTCCTGCAATAGTACTAACTATACTAGTTAGGGACGAATTTGACAAGAGAAAGGATAGTACTATCAAACTGAAACACGATTCAGTCGCAAAACAACCACCAACCTTGCTTAGTACGTGGGCATCAAGCACACACACATTATAGAGGTGCATCTTAGAATAATATTTAACTGCCCAAGTTCTGTAGAGTGCTGATATAAGTTGACAGAGCAATGCCATTTATACTATGTCCTATTTGTAGAGCTCATGGTCGATCAGTTCAACCCAAATAAGCAGTTTGAAGCACACGCACACGGCATACAAAGAACCAACAACATCACTGTCGGTCTGCAATATCATAGTAGTCATCGGATACATGTAAATCAGTGTTTCTTACCTTAGGGGCTGAACCTGATTTCCTAGTCTTCTGGGCAGCCACAGCTTCATCATGCGCCATGCCTTTACTGAACGCCTGCCTCTCTCCATGTAGAATTCAAGACTGTATCAACATACCATACACAATAATTTATTACTGAACTAAAAGTATAGGTGAACTAAGCTTTCACATGTGCTTCTTTTAATGGGTCCAGGCGTAGGTGAGAGATTCCATAGCACTTAAATATGTAGCACATCTCCCTTGCAATATGTAGTTTTCATCAAAAGTGAGCTTTGACACAATACCCCCACATCACTGGCAAATTATTTCATGGCGCAGTAGAACGAACCAACCAGTCTGTTTCATATACAACAAACTGTCCATCTAACCCAAAGAATCAGTTTGAAGCACACACACGCGACATACAGAGAACCAGCAACATCACTGTCGGTCTGTAGCATGGCCTAGCATAGAAGGTTGATTTCCCAACCAAATCTCAAATGGCCGGCCCATGTCCGTACGCTCTATTAAAATGCTACTCCCTCCGTTCCGAATTAGTTGTCTTAGATTTGTCTAGATACGGATGTATCTAGCACTAAAATGAGTCTACATACATCCGTATCTAGACAAATCCAAGACAAGTAATTTAGAACGGAGGGAGTATAACTTAGTAGTGCTAGTATTACCATCTCCGGCCATAACGAAACCACAATGAGCCGCTACACGGAAAGGGAATTCTAGTGCTCCTACACACGCACGGGACTCTGCTACAGAATTCGGAGCGGAACCACGGCGACGTGGGGAGCCAGAATATCTCAATTCCTGGCAAGGCCTGCCCGTACGCGCACAAGCTCGCCCGTCGAGGGGCGCTCCGGGAATTCCTTTCAAGCATTCGCCACTAGGATGAGGGGGCGAGCAGAATCGCGAGCGCGAGGGGCAGAATTCAGAGAGCATGGCGCGCGGATTTGGATGGGGCGGGGACGAGGGAGAGTCCATCTCTCACCTGGAAGGATGGTCCTCCAGGCTCCTTGCGGCGGAGCTGGCTGTCGCGGATCAGGCGGCGGCGACGGTGCGGCGTGGGGTCACCATGCCAGCCTAGCTCACGGTCGCCACCACTGTCATGGTCGAGTCGGCGAAGAAGGTGTGGGGGCGCGTGAGGTTTTGTTGGGCTCGATGCGGGGCGTCTGCGAGTTGGCGGGGACGATGCGAGACGGGGACGTCGGTGGTGGAGGGTGCGATGGTGACAATGCGTCATGGTAGTCGACGGGATCTGAGTTTGGGTCGGGAGCCGTCGGTGGCGGTGGCAAGGACATGAGGACGAGGGAGGAGGAGTGCGATGGGAGGAGGGGTAGATGGGATCTGAGTTAGGGTTTGGATAGTTGGGCTGCGGATGGGGGTTTCCTTTTTTCATTTTCTTTTTTTCCTTCTTTTATGTTGATAGATGGATGGATGGATGTGAGATGGAGAGATGGATAGATGGATGGATGGATGGGCGCCATGTCGTTGATCTGTGTGACAATTGATTCCACCAATGAGAATAGAGCACATGCAATTGAGTTTTCCTTTTTTTCTACATTTTCGCATGAAAAAATTCAAAAAAATGATCTCTTATTGTACATAGGGGTGCATATTGAAATGACAAACAATGTTTTCAGAGGGAGTTTTCATTTTATTTGCACAAAATTTCGTTTTTCATTTTTCGGGTGCCCAAAATGAGTTATTTTTGTGAAGGACCGACAAAATGTTTGTTGCCAATTTGGACCAAATCAATTTTCTAAAATATTAAGCCATATTTAATGTATAAATAATCAAATGGTTGGGTGTCAAAAGTTTTTGATCCACCTCTCGTGAAAAAGATAATTTTTCGCCAGTTCAGGTGGAAGCGGGTCAAATTTGAACTATAGCTGCCTCATAGTTTGCTCTTTATTTTTCCCAAAAATCATTTCTAGGTAATAAGTAGCTATTTCATCAGAGAAACACCAAAAGTTTTCCAAGATTCAACCACAAGCTATGAACGGTCATGCCCGTCCTTTTGACCGTATTTCAAAATGGGCATGAAAAATTCAAAAAATATCAAAAATTGGGAAAACGTTCGCATTATGTCATTACATGTGGCCAAGTTACCAGGAAAAATTATAAACTTGTAATACGATAATTATTTTTAAAATGTGTTCTCAGAAACGAGTTATCATGTGTGAAGATCAATGCTTTCAAGTCAAATGATCAATCTTATGGCCATATTCATGGCATAATTTCTTCAAATGATCCCATATTGTGCAGAAGGATGCATATTGGAATGACAAACAATGTTGCCTAAGGAATTTTTCATTTGCTTTGGACGAAAAAAACATTTTCCATTTTTCGAGCACCCAAAATAAGCTTTTTTGTGAAGAACCTAACAAATAAATGTTGCAAAATTGTACCAAATCAATTTTCTAAAATACTAGGCCATATTTTATGCACAATTGAAAAAATGGTTGGTGTCAAAAGTTTTGATCCACCTCTAGTGAAAAAGACAATTTTCCACCGATTCAGCTAGAAGCGGGTCAAATTTGAACTGCAACTGCCTCATAGTTTGCTTTTTATTTTTCACAAAAATCATTTTAGGTACAAAAGTATCTATTTAATCAGAGAAACACCAAAAAATTTCTAAGATTCAACCACTAGCTAGGAATGGTCATGCCCGCCCTTTTGACCGCATTTTGAAACGGGCATGAAAAATTCAAAAAAATCAAAAAATTGGAAAACCTTCGCATTGTGTCTTTATATGTGGCCAAGTTACCAGGAGCAATAATAAACTTGTAATACGATATTATTTTTAAAAAGTGTTCTCAGAAACGAGCTATCATGTGTAGAGATATTTAAAATTTTAAAATGTAAGTTTAATATTTTTTTCGAAAACAGGTCAACATTTAATCAAAATATTGTTTAACATATTTTCCAAATTCTTGGATTAACATTTTTGAATAAGATGAGTAACTTTTTTCATACACATTATATATTTTTTGTATACTTTTTTCGTATACATGAGAATTTTTTTTCTCTATTATCGTCATTTTTTAATACATGGTCAACATTTTTTTTCTATACACATTTAACATTTTTTCTTTACACATTTAACATAATTCAAATATTTCATTGTCATTTTTAATACATTGCAAAAAACATTTCTTTGTACATTTAACATTTTTCCACATATTGATTATCATGTTCAAGTACAAGTTCAACATTTTTTGATGCCACTCCATTTCTCAAAAATATTAGAACATTTTTCAAATTGTGATGAAGCAAAATTTTACCGCATTTTGAAATCAGGACAATTTAAAAAAAAATTGGTTGAGCAAAGCCTCTATTTCCCACTGATATGCATGCACATATAGACTATGGGCTGTCGGCCCACTCGGCATTACGAAAAATATATTTAGAAGAGAGGTGGAGAGAAGGAGGTCACGTCGTAGCGAGGCCCAGCCCAGCAACGGAAATTAGTGGTTAACAAGAGTTGGATTGGGATCCTTTCACAAGGAGGTTGGTGGCGCAGTGGTTTGGTCTGTACGTGGGGACGTAGAGGTTTCGGTTGGCAGCAGGCACAAACGGATAGAGGTGTGGTTGTGGATCCCTACCGTCAGCAGGGCTGGTCCCACTAGTCAGAAGGACGGGTCCTCATGGTCAACCAAGGCGGCTCCCACTTGTTAAGAAGGGCAGGCCCCACCTTGATTGTCACCCTAGTCACTAAGGCGGGTCCCATTGGTCAGTTGTATGGTTCAAACTTGCTGTTATCCAGACACGTAAGCACATGAACGTGACACATAGGTAAAAATTGACACATGGACATGACATGTACGCAAAATTGATGAGGTGGCGTCCAGTCATATCAATGCATTCATGTCTACAACATCATGACCATCTAAATTAGTCGTAATTAGCTAGAAATAAGGCCACCGACCACTTATATCTTCTTTATGACCATCTCGTCTAAGGTAATTAAGACCTTTCTAACAAAAATGGTGGTTATGGTTTAGGGTTTGAACCCTCCCAAACAGCTTACGACCAATTTGTTCAAAATAGTCGTAATTTATGACCAATTCATCCACAGTCAATAAGAGAAGGTCACAAGTTGACATATTTCTAGTAGTGTTCGTGTTGTTCTGCTGCTTGCATGGAGTAACCATGGCAGACATAGTGTCGCCGTGCCGATGTAATTCCCTTGTACCCATATAGATTGTAATAAAGAGCTGATTTGTTCTATGCTAAGTACTGTCGTATTCCAGAAGACTTCTCCTCGATCTCTGGGCTGGAATACGGGGCATTCCGGTTTCTCTGAACCGGGGTGCCACACGCATCTGCTAGATCCGAGTACACAACGAGACACGCGATCCAAACACAAAAAAGTACGATGCAAACGGCCGTTAGTTCTTCCCAATCCGTGAGGAGATGGGGGCTTGAATCCACTTGGGGGTCTTCCCTTGACGGGGTCTTGAATCCACTTGGGGGATCTTCTCCTAGGAGGCCTCGATCTCCAATGGAGTAGGGGTACAAGTCGATGAGAAATGCTCTAATCTCCAAAATGAGCTATCACAATGGTAACGCTAAAATGGTGAAGGAGGAGTATTTATAGTCTAGGGGGTGATGGGGTACATGGGCTTCGGCCCTTTACTGTGCGCAGACAGAAGAGGCCGGATATCCGGGAGTCGGACTGGTTGTCCAGGCCTTCTAGGGGGTGCCAGATGTCCGGGCTATGGGGGCCGAACATACGGGGCCTAGGAGGCCGACTTCGGTGAGGTTTTGTGATGGAGTGCCAGATTTCCGGGGCTGGGTCGGATGCCCGGGGCCTGGGCCAGATGTCCGGGACCTGAAGCTTTTGGCTGCTGGCCTTCGACTGGGTGGCACGCTCTAGGGGCTGAATGTCCGGGGTTGGCGCCGAATGTCCGGTATTGGGGCCAGATGTCTGGGTCCTGGGAGTTGTGTTCGATGCATTTCGTCATTCCTCTTCATCCTTGTACTTGGGGACTTTTCCATCACCGTGAGCATTCCCGAGAGGGTCTTCTTGGTACCTAAGCACATATAGCAATCCGGCTTTAGGTAGTAGCCATGTCTCAAGTGTGTCATATGGAATATCACTAAGAAGAGATGTCACCTCGATTTCGAGCTCTAGCTCGTTCTCGTGTCATCGGTCCTCTTGGCACTTTGCGAGATGATGGTAGGTCCATGGGACGACCCTAGGATGCTCTGCATCACAACATATGGAGATACATGACATTAAGCAATAGCAATCATGTGCAAAGCATGGCAATAATGGCTATCAACCGCACGAAATGAGCAAGTATGAATCATCCGTGATGCGACAAAGCAAGCAATCATAGTAATCAAGTCGTGCAAGCTAGTAGTGAGAAGATGCAACATACTAGAGGAAATCATGGTAATCATGTCATGTGAGCAAATAATAGGCATAGGCAATGCACATGACATATCACAAGCACGATTACAATACAAGATCATTGTATCATCATAGGAATGGGTCACAAATGGAACATGGCAATAATAAGCAATATATCCACCAAGATTGCAAATACACATACAAGTATTAGAATCATGGATCATGTGAAATGAAAAGCATGGGTCACAAATGCATGACAAAGGCATATGAATTATCATATCAAGCATAGTGAACATGGCGATATCAGTGGTGCACGTCGGTCCTAAACAAACGGTTTTAACCCCTTTCCGTGACGGCATTTGGAACAGTCGCCAAGTGAGTGTGTGTCATAGGGTGTCCTTCCCACACGACCCAGAAATCGTCGGGGATAGGCCCTCCTGGGACCCAGGCTGCGGCCGTGTGCGATCGGGCGAGGCATCGAAACCCAATCATTTCCATAGGTATGTACATCCCACACGGTAATCTAAGAAAATCATTTCCGTAGGTATGTACACCCCACACGGTAATCCGAGAAAATCATTTCTGTAGGTACGTACATCCCATACGGTAATCCGAGAAAATCATTTCCGTAGGTATGTACATCCCACACGGTGAATCCTAGAAAAACATTTTCATTCGTATGTATATCACACACAGTCAATCCAAGGAATACGCTTTCGTTCTTATGTACATCCCACACAGTCAATCCAGGGAAAACGTTTCCGTTCGGACGTACATCCCACACAGTTTTATGTGTAGGCTCGTGTCTGAAAGGTGTAACTATCACACACGGTCTTCCTTGGTTAACTGTTTGCTTTTATCAACTATATCACACACGGTTTCATGAAGAAAACTGTGTGGCATTGGGCTATCCATCGCAAGTGCTTTTACTGCTAGAACCGTTTGCAAAGATCCATGACACATTTAGCAGGTTTATTAATTTACAATTAATAATTCCAGTATTACGCAAATTCACATTTCATATCGAACAGCTGTTTGCCAATTTCATATCAGGCACATAAATATATTATAACATGACATTACGGTAGCTACATGAAAACATCACAGTACAACTTATAGCTAGTTCAAATTCATAAGAACAATATATTCATTTCCCTAATTGAGATCATCCAGGCTCGTCTTATGCACCTCTGCTTTCAGTTCAGTAAGAACCCATTTTTCACGGGCCAACTGGGAAAGTGCCTTCTCCTCTGCAAACACCATCTTAGCAGAGCCTGATTTAAAAAATCTAAGCTCATTCTCTACCTTCAACTTTTTATCCCGCATCTTGAAATATGCTTCAGCGTTGACAAGACTTTCTCTAAGCCTATGTGTGTTCTCTTCCTCATACATGCTCCAGAGCTTCGTTAGGCACATCATCAAAGACTGTGGCCACTCTTGATCAACCCACTCCAAGTAAGAACACTTCTATGCATCCTATAATATTTGAAACTAGATCAGTAGCAATTGTAGGGGAAATGGGTTTATAGCAACATAGAAAATCACCAATGCTTATTTTGAAAAACTGATGAAACATGTTAATTATGACATATCTTCTCAAAAAGATCAACGTGCAAATGAAATAATTGGTACTGAGACAACAACCAAATTCTGGAACATCAGAAGCTATAATTAACTACAATGATGCTACAGGTTCTTACTCATATACAATAAATAACAAATTGAACATTTTATGAGGAAGGTAAATATAACTGCAACAGCATAGCGACAGTGTTTGGATGACAGCAAATTGATACTAACAGGTGTGTACATGCACAAATTTAGAGAACTAATAGCACTAAGGCAGTCCACTATGTATGCCAAAACTGGGGTAAAGAGAACTGCTCCTACATCTCGCACCGGTGCCCTGCACTAGCGAGCCGATGCAGCGGAAAAAATAAGGGACCCAGACTCCGGAGCACGTAGTTGCTCCGATGCCCAGTTGCTTCATGCCATAAAGATATAGTATTTTACTGCTTGGTTGCTTCGATGTGTGGACCAAAGTTGGCTGCACAAACTGCTGAAGGGGTGCCAAATAATTTCCTAATGGCACCGCTGATGAGATGGCAACAATTTAAGATACCAGGTACAAACTGTGACACTGTCTTAGGATGAGTTTGGTTGAAGGTGTGGTATGGATGGGTTGGGACCGTGACAGTGTCTGAATCACATCTAACAAGTGCTTTGTAACAACGTAAGATGGTCTAACCTTCTCTACACATGCTTGAAACTTCCTCCCACTTTCCATAGAATCAAACGCAACTAGCTTCACACATGGAGATTGATGGTGACAACGAGCAGATAGATCTTCAGCCACCCCGCTCCATTCGTTGCCACTGATGGACTTAGGGAGCTACAAGAGGAAGAAACGACTCAAATCGACCTCCGGGCGGGTGGTGAAGGAGTAGTCGCCGGAGGAGTAACCGCTGGAGATGTCTTTGAACAAGACCATGGCGACCCCGGCGGTAGGATGCGAGACGGCGAGAGCGAGGAAGCGGCTATAGCTTAGCAAGGAAGGAGGAAAACAGGGGAAATGTGACTTGTGGTCGGGGAGAAAAGGGGTGGGGAAGGGGAGCGGGGGTAGATATTTTGGCGGTAGGCCAAAATTTTGGAAATGTGGAGGGAAACTTTGCGCGCGGTACCGCCAGACCATTCACTTTGAACGATTGTGTGCATCTCAAATGATTCTTCTGCTTTACGTGCATGGGATGAGTTTGATAATTCAAATTTTGGTCTCAAGGAATGGGCACATTCACTTTGAATGCGCGCGGTGCCCCCGGACCAATCACTTTGAACGATTGTGTGCATCGCAAATGATTCTTCTCCTTTACGCGCATGGGATGAGTTTGATAATTCAAATTTTGGTGGAAATTTCCCCGGGTACGTCATTGCATAATTTAACATCGCTTGCTAATTTGGCACACAAAAGAGCGTACAACAAACATACCACACTTACTTAATGGAGCAATTTTAGTAATTACACAAAGCCAGTTGACCTAAACATTGCTCTAACAAAATACCAGCATTGAAAACAAAGCCTAAGTACGCATAATTAAAAATCCGCCACCGCGTCGGCCTATGCATCGCTGGTGTGAGATGAGATGTCGATGACTTGTCCCGGCTACATGCCGCCGTTGGTGGACTCCGCGTCCCCCCTACCTGGAGTCGACCGCGTCCTCGTCCTCGTCCTCGGCGCCGCCCTCATGGTTGTAGTACTCGTAGTAGTGGTTGCGCCAGAGCTCGCACTGGTACTCCACCGCCTATTCCTTGACGGACAGACTCTTCTCTACCTTGACCTCGGCCATGCCCAAATCCTCCTCCTACATCTCCAGCTCACGCTTGGCAACCTCATGAGGAAGCAGGTGCTCCATGGCCACCGCCACCTTTTCAGACATGAGTTGCATGCTGGAGTCCAGGGTAGCCTGGAAAATCTTGGCGTGTGCATCCTCGATCTTGCCGTGGAAGGCCTCGACCCGGGCCAGGGCAACATCAGCGACACGGACGACAGCTCAAGCGCTCTTGATGTTTGCAGCCGCTGTCGCAGCAGCAGCAGTAGCCGTCTCGGTTGCTATAGCTGCCCTGTCGGCTTCCGCAGATGCCCTCTCGGCCAAAGCGGCCATGCTCAATTCGGATGCGGCGGCACTATCCGCGTAGGCGGCCGCGCTCTCGGTGCAGGCACAGGCGCTCGAGGGGGGGCATCGTACGGGCCTTCACGAAGCGTTTGAACGATGTCATCTTTGCAAGAAGGGGGTGCGGGAATGGGGGTC
>NW_021234350.1:5201-6938 GCF_002162155.2 Triticum dicoccoides | reverse complement strand
GGATTCGTGGATTCGGGGGTTGCCGGCACTAGAGCAGACGAGCTGGCAAAGCTTATGGAGGGAGACTTAAATAGACCCAGATATTTTCATCGCAAACGGTTCCTAGAAAACAACTGTGTGTGATGTTGTAGATATTTTTTATTAGCCGTGAAACATGAATTTGGAATGAAGTGCCAATGGATGGTGTTTTAAATGAACATGAAATTTTGTAGTACTAATACAACTGTCATGTCAAATTTTGGAAAATTTCAGGGGTCATTTGACCTTCCAAGACATTTAAGTGATTTTCTAGCCATTTAATGACCGTAATTGAAATTTGAACTGCATGTACATGAAACAGCTAACCATAACCGTTTGAAGACTCATATTTCGTGTACTTGTGTGTGATTTAATTCCATGTGCAGTAAGAAGGAATTTTCAAACATATTGGTCTAAAGGCTACGAAACAATTAAGTATAGAGTGACATGGCATTTTAATTCCAAAAAATAAAAAAAATCAGAAACACATGAAACCTTGGTTGATGTAATGTCATGCCACCAAGATGATGTGGTAAAAAAATTGGCATGTTTGACCAAAGTTTGGACACACACCCCTCACAAACCGGAGCAACTCACTAGAAGGCTCGTGGTTCCGAGAGGGAACAATGCATGTTTGATCACGAACGGAAGATAGCTTCCTCTTACGGCCTTCAATTTTTTTTCTACATCTAACGTGCACTACTACAACTGTAATGTGAAATTTTTGAAGATTCTAGAGGTCCTTTGTCCTTTTAAAGACATTTCAATGATTTTCTAGCTATTTAATGACTGTAATTCAAATTTGAACTACATCTACATGCAACACCTAACCAAAAAAGTTTGAAAAGTCATATTTGTGTACTTATGTGCGAGTTAATGCCATGTGCAGTAAACTAGAAGGAATTTTCAAACATATTTGTATCATGACATTGACACATATGCATGAATACGTATGCATGGAGTGGCATGGCATTTGAATTCCAAAAAAATCAGAAACACATGAAACCTTGGTTGATGTAATGTCATGCCACCAAGATGATGTGGTAAAGAAATTGGCATGTTTGACAAAAGTTTGGACACACACCCCTCACAAACCGGAGAAACTCGCTAGAAGGTTCGTGGTTCCGAGAGGCAACAATGCATGTTGGATTATGAACGGGAGATAGCTTCCTCTTACGTCCTTCAAATTTTTCCTACGTCTAACGTGCACTACTACAACTGTAATGTGAAATTTTTGAAAATTATAGGGGTCATTTGACCTTTTAAAGACATTTAAGTGATTTTCTAACCATTTAATGACCCCAATCCAAATTTGAACTACATCTACATGCAACGCATAACCAAAACGGTTTGAAAAATCATATTGTGTACTTTTGTGCGAGTTAATTCCATGTGCAGTAAATTAGAAGGAATTTTCAAACGTATTGCTCTCACGACATTCACACATGCATACGTATGCATGGAGTGACATGGCATTTTAATTCAAAAAAATAGAAAAATGATCAGAAACATATGAAACCTTAGTTGATGTAATGTCATGCCACCAAGATGATGTGGTAAAGAAATTGGCATGTTTGACGAATGTTTGGACACATGCCCCTCACAAACCGAAGCAACTCGCTAGAAGGTTCATGGTTTCGAGAGGGAACAATGCATGTTTGATGACGAACGGGAGATAGCTTCCTCTTACAGCCTTCAAATTTTTTTCTACGTTTAACA
>NW_021234350.1:2857-4619 GCF_002162155.2 Triticum dicoccoides | reverse complement strand
AAAAAAAGTATAGGTAGTTAAGCTATGTACTCTCTCTCTCCATTCGATAATGTAGTGCATATAGATTTTTTGAAAAGTTAAAGATCACAAACTTTGACCAAGTTTCTGAGGAAAATGTTTACATCTATAATGCCAAACTTATTATGTCATTAGATTCATCATAAGATGTAGTTTCATATTTTATATTTTTTGTATTGGTATTGTAGATATAAATATTTCTATCTATAAACTTGGTCAATGTTTGACTTTTAAAAAATCTATACGCACAACATTATGAAACGGATGGGGTATAATAGGGTCCAAATGACCATTTTTATCAAGAAAATGTTAGTTTATCTTCCGGCATAAATGACATAAGTCAATGCCAGTAGGAGTTATATTAGCCTAAAAAGACGTACCGTGAATCCTTGCCTTCTGAACAGTAACTAAAATATTCCACTCGCAAAAAAAAGTAACTAAAATATTCGACATGTAACATTGTAGCTACTATGTAATCAGCAAATTGATTGATGTTTGGGGGACATTGTAGTGCTTGCCATTTAAATGAAACACATTTGCCTTACTTTTTCAAATAAAAAGCACTGACACAACTCCAATATATAGGCCCAGAGATATTACAAACTAAATATATGTGATCACTAATGAGAAAACCATGCGTTATTTGAAAATGGATCATGGCCATGAAACATGCAGAGCAACTGAAAGGTGCAGGGCACTCTTCAGGATTGACATTGACTAGTTACATTTTTCACAAATGAAACACCGCTTTCTTCCGGCCATGCTCTAACAGCACCGCTAGGCTCTTCTCCTTCATATGTTTTATGCTTTGGCAAAAGAAAAAAAACGTATGAAGGATTGAAGGTGAACATGTTGATATATCCATTTTTGTATGGAAAGGATTTGACTTTTCACAGAGATTTGAACATGGATCTGATGGTTCTGACATATTAACATCACATATGGTGTGAAGTAATACAGTGTGAAATGTCCGTGATGCCGTGCGTATCTTTGGCAATCAGCGCCAACAATTCCATCAAGTTACACACCAATGTTCTAGCTAGCTTTAGTCCTCCAAGATGCAATAGTAGCATCCTGAAAAATGGCTCCCAATATTATACAGTTGATGCCTTGTAAAATTAAGTGCACATGTTTGAGAAATATATGTTAACTAGATGATACCCCGCATGTTGTTGCGGGGATATTTTGCAATATTCCAATGATGTTTTTGGTTATATGAAAGATCAATATTTGAAATAATAGTTTTTGAAATATATAAGAATTAAATGTAAATCTCATAATATAATGGAATTTTACATGCATACATGGTTGCATGTTGAAGTGGATTTTTAATATGCATAATTGCATGTTGAGGCGGGCCTTTTCCTATGCATGTTTTATGATGAGGTGGCATGCTTGCATGTTGAGAGAAATATGTTAGTGGGGGCTAGCTATTTAGATATACAAGATAAGAATGGATTTTCTTGATTTATGGTTTCCCTGTACGATAAAAAACATGATCATTTTTCCTATATAAATTTCTCTACATGATTTTCATATTTATGCCCAAACTGTTGTAGTATTACGATTCTTATTCTTATAAACATTAGAATACGATTTAAGGCTGGTGTGTAAGATTGCTTATTTTGCAACATAACAGAACAGGAGAAAATAAATAGTACCTCATTCTGTTAGTGAGGCGAATAATCAAATATAAAGGTTTGTTGAATGGTAATACCAAAAGAGAACTTGCATAAATTGTGTA
>NW_021234350.1:0-1597 GCF_002162155.2 Triticum dicoccoides | reverse complement strand
CCGCAGACGGGGCGTTCCCAGGATAGTGAAGGATGCATGATTCAAGGCGTATGTTCCACATTTCATTACCGGCACACCATAGAAATCACACACCTATAGTTGGGCCTGCAAGATTAATCAAATTAACTGCTACTGTGGCATTCTACTTTGTCAGAACAATCAGCAGATCCTGTATTTGAACAAAGTACTACTGTTACAGTGTCTCCTATATATTTCTACTTCCATAACTAACTGGATGTTTAGAAAATAAATACTACTAATAATCAAGACATGAGCGTAGTTGTAGTAGTTATATATGACTAAAATCCCCTTCTTAGTGAACTCAGTTTTCATATGGTAATTCTATTTTGTTCTCCAAACAATCCTAGGAGGTAGTCCCACATTCAAGGTTGTGAAAGCTCAACCAAACTAATCCAATAAAGTTGATGGTATTACCTGCCGATCGCCACGGCCAAGTCAAACTCTGCTAGAGAAAGTTGGTAGCGAGGTAGCATAAACCTTGGAATAGGTCTGATGGACTCCATGGAGTTTGCGTCGGCCGGGCATGCCATCAGTTTGGAAGTCGTCGGTAGGTCCGATGCTGGTGGGGAGAGTACCTAGCGTGTGCGATCAAGAGAGGAGTTGGTCCAGGAGATGGAATGACTCTAGGGTTTGACGGCCACTGAAGGACGGCCATGGCCATGGAAAAACAGGAGGCGCTGGGGGAGATAATTTTTTTCCTTAGATAAGCAAGGAACCAAGTATGGCAATGAAGGCATGCGCGTAGGTCAGGATGAGTTGCCTTATCATCTGACGACCAAGTAAAGGTTAATTGCTCTTATATAGAACAATTTTTATTTTATTTTTGGGAGGATTAACGTGGTTGGACTAAAGGTGCACAGGTTTTTGAGACTGCAGGACATGTTTTTTTCTCATGAAGATGTGTTAAGGTGGGACAACGGTTGAGGACTCCTTGAGGCATGCATCCTACGGTGAAGTATTATTAATTACGAGATCGGACGGCTAATTTGCTTAGTTTTCGAGGATTAGCGTGGAGCCTCGTATGATGCCTCCGATTAGTAAATATAAGATATTGGTGTCAAGGCATGGGCACATGCATGGAGTGCATGTCATGGCATTTTAATTCCAAAAAATTAAAAAATGATCAGAAAAACATGAAACCTTGCTTGATTTAACGTCATGCCACCAAGATAATGTGGTAAAAAATTGGCATGTTTGACGAAAGGTTTGACACACACCCCTCACAAACAGGAGCAACTCACTAGAAGGTTTGTGGTTCCGAGAGGAAACAATGCATGTTTGCTAACAGACAGGAGATAGCTTCCTCTTATAGTCTTCAATTTTTTTCCTATGTTTATCGTGCACTAATACAACTGTCATGTGAAAATTTTGAAATTTTCAGTGGTCATTTGACCTTTTAAAGACATTTAAGTGATTTTCTAAGCATTTAATGACCATAATTCAAATTTTAACTACATCTATGCAACGCCTAACCAAAATGGTTTGAAAAATCATATTTTTGTGTACTTGTGTGCGAGTTAAAAAATCATCAGAAGATGTAAATATCTGGTGTTCAAAAAAGAAAATGTAAAGATCT
>NW_021234349.1:0-1077 GCF_002162155.2 Triticum dicoccoides | reverse complement strand
AAAATCTTTTGTGACAATACTGGTGCAATTGCCTTGGCAAAGGAATCCAGATTTCACCCGGGATCTAGTCCAGGTGGGAGACATAGAGATTTGCAAGATACATACGGATCTGAATGTAGCAGACCCGTTGACTAAGCCTCTTCCACGAGCAAAACATGATCAGCATCAAAGCTCCATGGGTGTTAGAATCATTACCGTGTAATCTAGATTATTGACTCTAGTGCAAGTGGGAGACTGAAGGAAATATGCCCTAGAGGCAATAATAAAGTTATTATTTTATTTCCTTATATCATGATAAATGTTTATTATTCATGCTAGAATTGTATTTACCGGAAACATAATACATGTGTGAATACATAGACAAACAGAGTGTCACTAGTATGCCTCTACTTGACTAGCTCGTTAATCAAAGATGGTTATGTTTCCTAACCATGAACAATGAGTTGTTATTTGATTAACGAGGTCACATCATTAGTAGAATGATCTGATTGACATGACCCATTCCATTAGCTTAGCACCCGATCGTTTAGTATGTTGCTATTGCTTTCTTCATGACTTATACATGTTCCTATGACTATGAGATTATGCAACTCCCGTTTACCGAAGGAACACTTTATGTGCTACCAAACGTCACAACGTAACTGGGTGATTATAAAGGTGCTCTACAGGTGTCTCCAAAGGTACATGTTGGGTTGGCGTATTTCAAGATTAGGATTTGTCACTCCGATTGTCGGAGAGGTATCTCTGGGCCCTCTCGGTAATGCACATCACTTAAGCCTTGCAAGCAATGTAACTAATGAGCTAGTTGCGAGATGAAGTATTACGGAACGAGTAAAGAGACTTGCCGGTAACGAGATTGAACTAGGTATTGAGATACCGACGATCGAATCTCGGGCAAGTAACATACCGATGACAAAGGGAACAACGTATGTTGTTATGCGGTCTGACCGATAAAAGATCTTCGTAGAATATGTAGGAGCCAATATGAGCATCCAGGTTCCGCTATTGGTTATTGACCAGAGACGTGTCTCGGTCATGTCTACATTGTTCTCGAACCCGTAGGGTCCGCACGCTTAA
>NW_021234348.1:0-400 GCF_002162155.2 Triticum dicoccoides | reverse complement strand
AACCGCATATTGAAATGCTTTTGCGAGGTGGATATCATTACATCAACATTACATAATAGATGGGGATACATACAAGAGGCATACAATGCTACACGAATACAACATCATCAAACATAAGATCAACATCCGACTAAGGATGAAACACAAACAGAAGCTCAAACGACATCCACCCTGCTAGCCCAGGCTGCCGACCTGGAACCTATCCCCTGATCAAAGAAGAAGCAGAAGAAGAACTCAAGCAAGCAAGCATCGCTCTCGCGTCATGATCATTGCATAACCTGCACCTGCAACTGTTGTTGTAGTAATCTGTGAGCCATGAGGACCCAGCAATCCCATTACCATGGGTATCAAGACTAGCAAAGCTTAATGCGAAAGGAAGGGGTAAAGTGGTGAGGTTGCA
>NW_021234347.1:0-3062 GCF_002162155.2 Triticum dicoccoides | reverse complement strand
AAAAAAATATACTAATGGCGCACAAGGGCACAGTATGTCATTACTAGTTTAAACTAGTAATGACGCATTATGCCCTGGTGCGCCATTAGTAGTTTTGCGAAAACAATAAAAAAATATAGTAGTGGCGCACTGTCTGGCTCGTGCGCCATTACTAGTTAGAACTAGTAATGACAAACTGTGCCCTGGTACGCCATTAGTATGTTTGGAAAAATAATAAAAAAATTGTTACTAGTGGCGCACCATGTGTCTGATGCGCCGTTAGTGTCTTTCACACTAATGGCGCACCAGCACATGGTGCGCCACTGCTATATAGTAGTGGCGCACCACATGTCTGGTGCGCCATTAGTGGCCATATCATCTATAGCCCTTTTCCTAGTAGTGGGGTGCCCGACCCTTTGAGCCCCGGATGCCCGAACGTGGCCTGGGTGGCGCCCCTGGGCAACCCGGGTGCTCGGCCCCCTGGCTGGGAGCTGCCACCGCCGCCCCGTGTGCTCGGGCCATAAATCCCGGGTGCCCCCCCTTCTAGCCGGCTCCCCGCCACCCCAGGTTCCCGGGCCTTCAATCCCCTGGTGCCCGTCCTCCTCCTGGGCGCTGACCCAGCCCACTTAGGGTGCCCGGGCCATCAACCCCTGGGTGCCCGACCTCTACAGCCGCTAGGCCGCGGCCTCACTGTCCGGTCCGGGTCCCCGGTGCCTGTGTGCATTTTTGGGTCTTTGACCCTTTTACCCCCTCTCTCCCTCATATTTCGTCCCTAGGTTTTATATACTCTTTCCCTAGGCTTTATATGTCTAGACCTCCTCTTAGAGAAGCTCCTCTTGAAGATCAAGGCCTCCTCTTGAAGAAGATCCTCTTGTGGATATCAAGGCCTCCTCTTGGAGAAGGATCCCCATCATAGGATCATCAAGACCTCATCTCCCTTGTGGATTTGGGAAGAACTTTACCTTAGTTGCTATTTTCCTTGGATTGATCTTGTATGCTTGTGGATCTCATGTATGCTACTCTTGTGGATGTGTGATTGTGGTTTGCTTGAGTCATTTCCCCCTTGTGTTCTTGCGTGTTCTTCCTCTTCCCCCCTCCAAGTGTGAAAAGATCCCCTCTAGGGTTTCACCCTACAATAGATTCTCTCTTCTCTCACTCCCTCCAAACAAAATCCATGCAACTTTTCCATCTGACAATCTATATGATTGATATAGTTCAAACCAAAATTCCATTTTTCCATCCAATAAATTCCATATGGGCTTTTCGCAAGGACTTGCATACATTATAGGCGGTGCTAGAAAATTTACATACAAGATTCAAAGGCAATTTCCACTACCCCTTTGTCGTTTATGTAAGATTCCTCCTTAGATGCACACATCTTAATTCTCCCCGTAACATGTTTGCATTTGACTCGAAACATGCATAGAGTGTAGCCAACTACTCCTTGGACACTAGTAGAAAAGGGGGCAATGGTCCAGGCCAGGTCAGCCCATTAGTCCCGGTTCAATCCAGAACCGGGACCCATGGGGGCATTGGACCCGGTTCGTAAGCCCCGGGGGCTGGCCGGGCCATGTGGGCCATTGGTCCCGGTTCGTCTGGACCTTTTGGTCCTGGTTGGTGGGACGAACCGGGACCAATGGGCCTCGCTCCTGGCCCACCACCATTGATCCCGGTTGGTGGCATGAACCGGGACCAAAGGCTGCCCTTTAGTCCCGGTTCATGCCACCAACCGGGACTAAAGGGCTGGTCCTCGTTGCAGTCAGAGTTTAGTCCCACCTCGCCAACCGAAGGGCGCTCACACCGGTTTATAAGCCCCTCCCTGCATTGTTGAGCTCCTCTCAAAGTGAAAATAGATGCCCTTATACAGGGAATTTGACCTAAATTCATACTGAGGCTTGAAGCTAATTAACGAGCAATAGCTCCGTGCAGTCTACCTATTCCTCAAGGCTTGAAGCTAAGCAACGTGCAGGTGAGCATTGAGCCACTTCTTCATCATCTCTGCACTCAAGGCTTATAAACCGCTCCGAGTGCCTCTCGCTTGGCGAGGTGGGACTAAAAACCAGCTGCAGAAAGAATCAACTAAAAAATTCTTTTACCGGTTCATGCCACGAACCGGTACTAAAAAGATGCTCATGGGGCACCATCCCTAAAACCTGTACCAAATAAAATGTCTTTGTAACAGCCTTAGAACCGGTACTGAAGGAATCAACTAAAAAGCTTTTATAAACCTCTAGTATTATTGAAACTAAAATTATATAGAATTTTGTTACAAATTTTAATAGCAAAAAGAATTATCATAAAAGAAAATAAATAAGTAATTAGAATTCTGTTCAAAACATTAAAAGCAAAAAGAATTATCATAAAAGAAAATAAATAAGTAATTAGAATTTTGTTACAATAAATAAAGCAAAAAAGAAAACAAAAAAGTGGGAAAAAAATGCCACCTACTGGGCCACCATGGCCTGAATACGACTAGAAACCCTATTGGGCCAGGATTCAGGCCCGCAGACGGACCAGCAGGCCCACAGGCAGAGACACAAGTTTAGGCCAGTAGGCCTGCAATTGTGAGGAGTTCAAATGGGTTGGCAGAGTCGCGCTTATAAACAGGTGCGACCCATCTTCACCTAGCGAGGTGGGACTAAACTTTGGCCGCGATGCGGGTAGCACAGGGGCCTTTGGTCCCGGTTGGTGGCACCAACCAGGACTAAAGGGGTGCAATGGTACCGGTTTGTGGGACCAACCGGTACCAATTCCCCCCATTTAGTCCGGGTTGGTGCCACCAACCGGGACCAAAGGCCTCTGCTTCTCGCCCTTTGGGCTGCTGAAAAGAGGACTTTGGTCCCGGTTGGTGGCTCCAACCGGGACTAAAGAGGCCTTTGGTCCCGGTTGGTCTCTGGAACCAGGACCAATGCTCTGCCTATATAATAGCACTTGTGAAATTTTGGTTTAGTTCGTTCTTCCCCGCCCTCCCGACGATGCCAGGCTGCCCGCCGCCGCCGTCGTCGCCCCGCGCCATCGCGCCGCCCCGATCGACGCCGTCGCCGCCCCCCGCCCCGCGACGCCGCCCCACCCCTGCCCGTCGT
>NW_021234346.1:0-462 GCF_002162155.2 Triticum dicoccoides | reverse complement strand
AGTAGAGTCAATAATCTAGTTACATTATGATGAATCGAACACCCATAGAGTTCTGGTGTTGATCATGTTTTGCTCGTGGAAGAGGTTTAGTCAACGGATCTGCGACATTTAGATCCGTATGCACTTTACAAATATCTATGTCTCCATCCATCTTGAATATATTCACGAATGGAGTTGAAGCGACGCTTGATATGCCTGGTCTTTTTGTGAAACCTGAACTCTCCAGTGTTGTCACAGAAGAGAGTCATCGGACCCGACTCATTGGGAATTACTCCTAGGTCGGTGATGAACTCCTTCATCCAGACTGCTTCCTGTGCTGCCTCCGAGGCTGCTATGTACTCCGCTTCACATATAGATCCCGCCACGACGCTTTACTTGCAACCGCACCAGCTGACTTTGCCACCATTCAAAATATATACATATCCGGTTTATGACTTGGAGTCATCCAGATCTATGTCGAAG
>NW_021234345.1:0-1155 GCF_002162155.2 Triticum dicoccoides | reverse complement strand
TGCTCCACCATTCAACATATACACGTATCCGGTTTGTGACTTAGAGTCATCCAGATCTGTGTCGAAGCTAGCGTCGACGTAACCCTTTACGACGAGCTCTTCGTCACCTCCATAAACGAGAAACATGTCCTTTGTCCTTTTCAGGTACTTCAGGATATTCTTGACCGCTGTCCAGTGTTCCTTGCCGGGATTACTTTGGTACCTTCCTACCAAACTTACGGCAAGGTTTACATCAGGTCTGGTACACAGCATGGCATACATAATAGATCCTATGGCTGAAGCATAGGGGATGACACTCATCTCTTCTTTATCTTTTGCCGTGGTCGGACATTGAGCTGAGCTTAATTTCATACCTTGCAAAACAGGCAAGAACCCTTTCTTGGACTGGTCCATTTTGAACTTCTTCAAAATCTTATCAAGGTATGTGCTTTGTGAAAGACCTATGAGGCGTCTCGATCTATCCCTATAGATCTTGATGCCTAATATATAAGCAGCTTCTCCAAGGTCCTTCATTGAAAAACTCTTATTCAAGTAGGCCTTAATGCTGTCCGAGAGTTCTATATCATTTCCCATCAAAAGTATGTCATCTACATATAATATCAGAAATGCTACAGAGCTCCCACTCACTTTCTTGTAAACGCAGGCTTCTCCATAAGTCTGCGTAAACCCAAACGCTTTGATCATCTCATCAAAGCGAATGTTCCAACTCCGAGATGCTTGCACCAGCCCATAAATCGAGCGTTGGAGCTTGCACACCTTGTCAGCATTCTTAGGGTCGACAAAATCTTCCGGCTGCATCATATACAATTCTTCCTTAAGGAAACCATTAAGGAATGCCGTTTTGACGTCCATTTGCCATATTTCATAATCGTAGAACGCGGCAATTGCTAACATGATTCGGACGGACTTTAGCTTCGCTACCGGTGAGAAAGTCTCATCGTAGTCAACCCCTTGAACTTGTCGATAACCCTTAGCGACAAGCCGAGCTTTATAGATGGTCACATTACCATCCACGTCTGTCTTCATCTTAAAGATCCATTTATTTTCTATGGCTCGCCGCTCTACGGGCAAGTCAGTCAAAGTCCATACTTCGTTTTCATACATGGATCCTATCTCGGATTTCATGGCTTCTAGCCATTTGTCGGAATCCGGGCC
>NW_021234344.1:0-570 GCF_002162155.2 Triticum dicoccoides | reverse complement strand
TGTTCTGGCTATCACTCTGGTCTGACATGCTGCAAACTCTGACTGCTGACCCTATGAATAGATGTAGATGAGATAGAATGGATGAGCATCACAAAATGCAGAGGTTTTTGCAAAAGAATGATTAAAAAACTTAGTTTCAGTTTTCCAGATAAAGCATTTTGGATCAACCAATTTGCAAACTCGGTGATACCGAAGCAGCTTTTGGAACCTAAACTAGTGAACTCGGTCAGACCGAGTCACAGTTCGGTGGCACCGAGACTGCTAGGGTTTCACAGAGTTCTGAACTCGGTCACACCGATTTGTAATTCTCGGTCAGACCGAGAATCACTTGTGCAATGGCCTTAGCCGAATCGGTGGAACTGAGTTTTTCAAATTGGTGGGTCCGAGATGGTTTCGTTGGAAACCTAACCCTAAATTTTCAATTCGCATCTAATCTATGTATTGTTTTGACTGGATAGAATCGTTTCAATCGTGGCAAGAATCATGACGAACACAATGTGCTAGGAATCGGACGGGGATAGCACTATGATCGAGTCCATACCCTAGTTTGGCGATGAACTCGCTACGGCG
>NW_021234343.1:0-1507 GCF_002162155.2 Triticum dicoccoides | reverse complement strand
ATGTCGGATAATGTGGTGCACCCCTGCAGGGAAGTTTATCTATTCGAATAGCCGTGTCCACGGTAACAGGCGACCCGGAGTTGTACCTTGACCTTATGACAACTAGAACCAGATACTTAATAAAATACACCCTTCCAAGTGCTAGATATAACCCGGTGATTGCTCTCACGCAGGGCGACAAGGAGAGGATTGCCGGGTAGGATTATGCTATACGATGATACTTGGTGAACTTACCATCTACTCTTTTCTACATGCTGCAAGATGGAGGCTGCCAGAAGCGTAGTCTGATGACCCACAAGTGTAGGGGATCAATCGTATTCCTTTCGATAAGTAAGAGTGTCGAACCCAACGAGGAGCAGAAGGAAATGATAAACGGTTTTCAGTAAGGTTTTCTCTGCAAGCACTAAAATTGTAGGTGATAGATAGTTTTGTGATAAGATAAATGGTAACGAGTAACAAGTAAATAAAGTAAATAAAGTGAAGCAAGGTGGCCCAATCCTTTATGTAGCAAAGGATAAGCCTGGACAATTTCTAATAATGAGAAAGGAGCTCCCGAGGACACATGGGAATTATCGTCAAGCTAGTTTTCATCACGTTCATATGATTCGCGTTCGGTACTTTGATAATTTGGTATGTGGGTGGACCAGTACTTGGGTACTGCCCTAACTTGGACAAGCATCCCACTTATGATTAACCCCTATTGCAAGCGTCCGCAACTACAAAAGAAGTATTAAGGTAAACCTAACCACAGCATTAAACATTTGGATCCATATCAGCCCCTAATGAAGCAACACATAAACTAGGGTTTAAGCTTCTGTCACTCTAGCAACCCATCATTTATTACTTCCCCATGCCTTCCTCTAGGCTCAAATAATGGTGAAGTGTCATGTAGTCGACGTTGACATAACACCACTAGAGGAAAAGACAACATACATCTCACCAAAATATCGAACGAATACCAAATTCACATGACTACTAATAGCAAGACTTCACCCATGTCCTCAGGAACAAACATAACTACTCACGGAGCATATTCATGTTCATAATCAGAGGAGTAATAATATGCATAAAGGGTATGAACATATGATCTTCCACCAAGTAAACCAATCAGTATCAACTGCAAGGAGTAATCAACACTACTAGCAACCCACAGGTACCAATTTGTGGTTTTGATACAAGATTGGATACAAGAGATGAACTAGGGTTTTGAGAGGAGATGGTGCTGGTGAAGATGTTGATGGAGATTGACCCCCTCTCGATGAGAGGATCGTTGGTGATGACGTTGGTGATGATTTACCCCTCTCGGAGGGAAGTGTCCCCGGCAGAACAGCTCCGCCAGAGCCCTAGATTGGTTCCGCCAAGGTTCCGCCTCGTGGCGGCGGAGTTTCATCCCGTCAGCTTGCCCATGATTTTTTCCAGGGTAAAAGCTCTGATATAGCAGAAGATGGACAACAGAGGCCCACCAAGGGGCCCAGGAGATAGGGGGGCGCGCCCTGTAGGGGGGGGG
>NW_021234342.1:0-707 GCF_002162155.2 Triticum dicoccoides | reverse complement strand
TATTATTATTATTATTATTATTATTATTATTATTATTATTATTATTATTATTATTATTATTATTATTATTATTATTATTATTATGATGGATAGATTCAGATTGCGTCTTGATTATGATGGCACATGACTATGGGATCTCAGTGCATATTGCGTACGACTGAGGTTAAACAACAGGAGCACCAGGGAAATACCACGGCTTGGTGAAATTGTCAGCAGTTCCTTCTGTTGGAGCACTAGATGTGACGGGAACGATGAACTGTTTGGGTTTCTTGAACACCGGGTGGCAAGAGGAAGCCCCCAGTGGTTCCCTTTTTGAAAGTATTTGGGAAGCGTAGAACCCTTTGTCTCGGGCCGCATTGTATATATTGGGAAAAGGCCTTGGTACAAAAGTTATAGAGAGAGATCGAGAGAGATCGACCAAACAGGTCGTTACCGAGAGATACGGGAGAAGAAGAGATAGAATTGAGGTACAAGTTAAACAACTTCTCCTATCCCTATACAATTACTCTAACACCCCCCCCCCCCTCAATCTAAACCTCAAGAAGTTTTGCCAAGGATGAGATTGTGTATGAACTCATCTAATCTTCTCTCAGTAAGAGGTTTAGTAAACCCATCCGCAAGTTGATCCCATGTGGGGATAAACCGAATTTCAAGCAGATTTCGAGCTACTCTCTCTCTGACAAAATGAAAATCAACTTCAATATGTT
>NW_021234341.1:0-1975 GCF_002162155.2 Triticum dicoccoides | reverse complement strand
GTGAATGGTTTATTCTTTATGAATCTCGAACGTGATGCTACACATGTTCATAATGTGAGTACCAAAAGAAGTAAAGTTGATAATGATAGTCCCACATACTTGTGGCACTGCCGCCTTGGTCACATAGGTGTCAAACGCATGAAGAAGCTCCATGCTGATGGACTTTTAGAGTCTCTTGATTATGAATCATTTGACACGTGCGAACCATGCCTTATGGGTAAAATGACCAAGACTCCGTTCTCAGGAACAATGGAGCGAGCAACCGACTTATTGGAAATCATACATACCGATGTGTGCGGTCCAATGAGTGTTGAGGCTCGCGGTGGCTATCGTTATGTTCTCACCCTCACTGATGATTTAAGTAGGTATGGGTATATCTACTTAATGAAACACAAGTCTGAAACCTTTGAAAAGTTCAAGGAATTTCAGAGTGAGGTTGAGAATCAACGTGACAGGAAAATCAAGTTTCTGCGATCAGATCGTGGAGGAGAATACTTGAGTCACGAGTTTGGCACACACTTAAGAAAATGTGGAATAGTTTCACAACTCACGCCGCCTGGAACACCTCAGCGTAATGGTGTGTCCGAACGTCGTAATCGCACTCTGTTAGATATGGTGCGATCTATGATGTCTCTTACCGATTTACCGCTTTCTTTTTGGGGCTATGCTTTAGAGACTGCCGCATTCACTTTAAATAGGGCTCCGTAGAAATCCGTTGAGACGACACCGTATGAATTATGGTTTGGGAAGAAACCTAAGCTGTCGTTTCTAAAAGTTTGGGGATGCGATGCTTATGTCAAGAAACTTCAACCTGAAAAGCTCGAACCCAAATCGGAAAAATGCGTCTTCATAGGGTACCCAAAAGAAACTATTGGGTACACCTTCTACCTCAGATCCGAAGGCAAGATCTTTGTTGCCAAGAATGGGTCCTTTCTGGAGAAAGAGTTTCTCTCGAAAGAAGTAAGTGGGAGGAAAGTAGAGCTTGATGAAGTATTGCCTCTTGAACCGGGAAATGGCGCAACTCAAGAAAATGTTCCTGAGGTGCCAGCACCGACTAGAGAGGAAGTTAATGATAATGATCAAGATACTTCTGATCAAGCTCCTACTGAAATTCGAAGGTCCACAAGGACACGTTCCGCACCAGAGTGGTACGGCAATCCTGTCTTGGAAATCATGTTGTTAGACAACGGTGAACCTTCGAACTATGAAGAAGCGATGGCGGGACCAGATTCCGACAAATGGCTAGAAGCCATGAAATCCGAGATAGGATCCATGTATGAGAACGAAGTATGGACTTTGACTGACTTGCCCGTTGAACGGCGAGCCATAGAAAATAAATGGATCTTTAAGAAGAAGACAGACGCGGATGGTAATGTGACCATCTATAAAGCTCGGCTTGTCGCTAAGGGTTATCGACAAGTTCAAGGGGTTGACTACGATGAGACTTTCTCACCGGTAGCGAAGCTGAAGTCCGTCCGAATCATGTTAGCAATTGCCGCATTCTATGATTACGAAATATGGCAAATGGACGTCAAAACGACATTCCTTAATGGTTTCCTTAAGGAAGAACTGTATATGATGCAGCCGGAAGGTTTTGTCGATCCTAAGAATGCTGACAAAGTGTGCAAGCTCCAACGCTCGATTTATGGGCTGGTGCAAGCATCTCGGAGTTGGAACATTCGCTTTGATGAGATGATCAAAGCGTTTGGGTTTACACAGACTTATGGAGAAGCCTGCGTTTACAAGAAAGTGAGTGGGAGCTCTGTAGCATTTCTCATATTATATGTAGATGACATACTCTTGATGGGAAATGATATAGAACTCTTGGACAGCATCAAGGCCTACTTGAATAAAAGTTTTTCAATGAAGGACCTTGGAGAAGCTGCTTATATATTAGGCATCAAAATCTATAGAGATAGATCAAGACGCCTCATAGGTCTTTCACAAAGCACATACCTTGATAAGATATTGAAGA
>NW_021234340.1:0-389 GCF_002162155.2 Triticum dicoccoides | reverse complement strand
TGGCACCAAATGGATCTATCACAAAAAGCAAGATGAGCATGGTCAAGTTGTCAGAAACAAGAATCGTCTTGTTGCTCAAGGATACACTCAAGTTGAAGGGATTGACTTCAATGAAACATTTGCTCCGGTGGCTAGGCTTGAAGACATTCGCATTCTGCTAACCTATGCCAACCATCACAACATCCTCCTGTATCAAATGGATGTGAAGAGTGCCTTTCTCAATGGAAAGATTGAAGAAGAAGTGTATGTTGCACAACCACCTCGCTTTGAAGATCCAAAACATCCTGATATGGTTTACAAGCTCAACAAGGCACTGTATGGCCTCAAACAAGCCCCTCGTGCTTGGTATGACACTCTCAAAGACTTCTTGAAGAACAAAGGCATCAAAC
>NW_021234339.1:0-9731 GCF_002162155.2 Triticum dicoccoides | reverse complement strand
GAGAAGTAATTGTTGTATTGATTGGGGCCTCAAGGGCTGTTTATATAGATTACAAAGCTTGGGCTCCAAGATTAGACTAATAAAGATAGATTACAATACGAATAGACTTTATACTCTAAGAAACACCAGTCAGTTGTTACTTGGTGGTGTCACTCGCAAATCACCGTAAACTACTCACAAAAGTAAAATCCACGCTATATACTAATATTACTACCATCCTTCTGCAATAGAAGAAATAAAAGCACAAATTATCCCAGAAATCTATACCTACTAATAAAGCAAGGTGGGTTTCTTCAATTTTTTCATCCGTTCACCCATATTATTGATATTTTTACTATCCGAGGTGGTATTATTATTTGTCGTGAGCCCCATCAGATTATTCATCGCTCACACGGGCCTCAACCCACACAAAAGTCAGATTCGTAAGGCTCCCACGTCGCTCACATGGGCCTCAGCCCACCAAAAAAACTCCAGTTCGAATTTGAGAAAAAATTAATTACCAAAGCTAGGATTTGATCTCATGACCTCGCTATCATGAAAGCGCTGTGGCTACCAACTGGGCCAGCCACACGTTCCTAATTTATCGTGTGTTCCCTACATAATAGACGCTTTCGGTTGAACTGGTAACGTTATTGGGCCTCCATTGGCCTCAGACAAAAAAAGTTGACCAACGTCCTAGCCTCTTACCGTCTATTGTGTTAGAATAGAGTGTTAGTTGATAACTGATATGCCTCAAAAAAACTTGATAACTAATAGTCCCACCTCGATATTTTTCATAAAATCTCACCAATTTATATATGTTAATGGCTTTTTTGAGAATAAGCGAGGCACCTTGAATCTTTACTACTATTAAACAATCAAACAAGAACTTCTTTAAGCACACCCCATAAAGTGTACACAGATCCAATACCACCGCATGATTAGGTCCACTAAAATCAATCTAACGGTTAGACTTAACCTAAACCATTTTCTGTGTGCACTTAGCAATTTACATTGACTGACCGTACTTCACCGTGGAGGAAAATATGAAACTTCACGCCTGGGAAATTAGGAAACTAATAATCACGGGTGCATCATATTCCAGGAAAGTAAATCAGAGTGTATCCATCCTATTAGGAAACTAATCTCAGACAAATCCATCATATTAAAAAACTTATCTCGGATGCATCCATCCTATTAGGAAGCTAATCGCGAGCCGCCTGCCGCCATCATCCACATCAGTCGGATTTATTTTGTTTCATGACAGAGAAACCATATATCTTTCGCTATTTTACCACATATATTTATTCTTATATACTTGTGCAATTTCAAATAATCCAACATATCTGCAGTCATCAAACTTGAAGACATACTTTTAAGGCCTTATTTGCACCGCCTCTCTTTCTTTGTCTGCACGCCTCTTTCCTTCAGTAATAATAATGAATAACTTTTTCCGGATCAGGTATTACACTGTTACAAATGTATGCTGAAGCTACTCCTTACGACAAGAAAAAAGAGGACGAATGCTTTCTATCTTCACCAGTTTTGTAACATGTTCCAAATTGTTGGCTCTTTCTTATTTGAGGATTCATCATGTTTTTTGTAATTTAGAAGCTGACTTGAAAGCTTGATAAGGTTAAGCTTGACAAATACTCTGGAATATTGTTCCTTCCATCTTTATTTTTCTTCCTAACTCATTTCAGTTTCTGTACGCACAGAGCGTCTTACAGCATTGTAAGTTAGTATTGGTTGCCAACGCATAAACACATACAAAACCGGATAAATACTTTCTATCATGATAATTATTGGATTTCTTTTAGCCCTTTTACGTTTCAATTAGTTCTTGTAAATAATCTTTATTTTATATAGAAGTCGTTGTAGTCACATATCATCTTCTATTTCCTATTATCCATAGTAGGTAGCTATATAATTTTGGCAATCCACACAAGCGGGAGCCTTGGCGCAGTGGTAAAGCTGCTGCCTTGTGACCATGAGGTCATGGGTTCAAGTCCTGGAAACAGCCTCTTACAGAAATGTAGGGAAAGGCTGTGTACTATAGACCCAAAGTGGTCGGACCCTTCCCTGGACCCTGCGCAAGCGGGAGCTACATGCACCAGGTTGCCCTTTTTACACAACCATAAAATATATGTGCAAAACTGTCTTACACCCGTTGTATGTGAATGTAGAGTCTATCACACCTGATCATCAGGTGGTGCTTTGAAACGACGAATTTTAGCAACAGTGCATACTCAGGGAGAACACTTTTATCTTGTGAATGGATCATCTTCTAATGCTACCATCGTTCTAAGAATAATAAGATGCATAAAAGATAAATATCACGTGCAATCAAAATATGTGGCATGATATGGCCATCATCATGTTGTGCTTTTGATCTCCATCTTCAAAGCATCGTCATGATCTCCATCATCACGGGCTCGACACCTTGATCTCCATCGTTGCGTCGTGGTCGTCTCGCCAATTATTGCTAACGCATAGCAATAAAGTAAAGAAAATACATGGCGTTTGCATTTCATACAATAAAGAGACAACCATAAGGCTCCTGCCGGTTGCCAATAACTTACAAAACATGATCATCTCATACAACAACGTATATCACATCATGTCTTGACCATATCACATCACAACATGCCCTGCAAAAACCAGTTAGACGTCCTCTACTTTGTTTTGCAAGTTTTACGTGGCTGCTACGGGATTCTAGGAAGAACCGTTCTTACCTACGGCAAAAACCACAATGATGATTTATCAAGTTTGTTGTTTTAACCTTCTTGAAGGACTGGCCGCACTTAAATTCAATTCAACTAAAGTAGGAGAAAAAGACACCCGCCAGCCACCTTTATGCAAAACTAGTTGCATGTTTGTCGGTGGAACCGGTCTCATGTCCGTGGACATGTAAGGTTGGTCTGGGATGCTTCATCTTACAATACCGCCGAATCAAAATAAGACGTTGGTGGTAAGTAGTATGACCATCACCGCCCACAACTCTTTGTGTTCTACTCGTGCATATCATCTACGCATAGACCTGGCTCGGATGCCACTGTTGGGAAACGTTGCAGGGAAGACAAAAAAATTCTACGCAAGCGCAAGATCTATCCATGGAGATGCATAGCAATGAGAGAGGGAGAGTGTGTCTATGTACCCTCGTAGACCGTAAGTGGAAGCGTTTCATAACGCGGTTGATGTAGTCGAACTTCTTCATGTTCCAACCGATCAAGCACCGAACGTACGGCACCCCCTCGATGACGTCCTCTGTCTTCTTGATCCAGCAAGACGGTGAGGTAGTGGATGAGTTCCGGCAGCACGACGGCGTGGTGACAGTGATGGTGATGCTATCTCCGCAGGGCTTCACCTAAGCAGTACGAAAATATGATCGAAGGTGTAAACGGTGGACGGGGTGCCACACAGGGCTAAGACAATGTTGTGTCCTTGTGTGGCGCCCCCTCCCCAGGCATGCCCCTGCCTTGCCCTGCGCCCCCCTTGCCATATTTCCCCAAAGGGGAAAGGAAGGAGGAGGACAGGGAAGGAAAGGGGAGACCTAGTCTCCACTTTCCTTCTCCCCTAGGGCCGGCCAGCTATGGGGGCGCACCAGCCCCTTGTGGGCTGGTGTGTGTTCCCTCACTTGGCACATAAGGCCCATAACTTTGCCGGGGGGGCGTGCCTGGAACACCTTCCGATGACCCGATAAGTACCCGGTACTACCCGAAACACTTCTGGTGACTAAATACCCTCGTCCTATATATCAATATTTACCTCTCGACCATTTCGAGACTCCTCGTCATGTCCATGATCTCATCCGGGACTCCGGACAACATTCGGTCACCAAATCACATAACTCATATAACACTATATCATCAAAGAACGTAAGCGTGCGGACCCTATGGGTTCGAGAACTATGTAGACATGACCGAGACACCTCTCCGGTCAATAACCAATAGTGGAACCTGGATGGACATATTGGTTCCTACATATTCTACAAAGATCTTTATCGGTCGAGCCGTTATGACAACATACGTAATTCCCTTTGTCTGTCGGTATGTTACTTGCCCAAGGTTCGATCGTCGATATCTTCTTACCTAGTTTAATATCATTACCGGCAAGTCTCTTTACTCGTTTCGTAATACATCATCTTGCAACTAGCCCCTTAGTCATTTTCTTGCAAGCTTATGATGTGTATTACCAAGAGGGCCCAGAGATACATCTCCGATACTCGGAGTGACAAATCCTAATCTCAATCTATGCCAACTCAACAAACACCTTCGGAGATACCTCTAGAGCATCTTCATGATCACCCGGTTACGTTGTGATGTTTGGTAGCACACAAGGTATTCCTCCGGTATCTGGGAGTTGCATAATCTCATAGTCAAAGGAATATGTATTTGACATCAAGAAAGCGATAGCAATAAACTGAACGATCAATATGCTAAGCTAACGGATGGGTCTTGTCCATCACATCATGTGATACCGTTATCAAATGACAACACATGTCTATGGTTAGGAAACCTTAACCATCTTTGATCAACGAGCTAGTCTAGTAGAGGATTACTAGGGACACGGTATTTGTTTATGTATTCACACATGTATTTAATTTTCCGATCAATACAATTCTAGCATAAATAATAAACCTTTATCATGAATAAGGAAAGATAATAATAACCATTTTATTATTGCCTCTAGGGCATATTCCCATCAGGTCCTCGGCAAGCAGGACCCAATCTTCAATAGTTGGTGGGTCCATGGCCCGTCCCATGACTAGTAGGCTGACGTGGTGTGCACCCCCTAAAACATGACACCGTCAATAGCCCCTGAACTGGTCTGCAAGCCGAGGACATTGACTCTCTTCTCGGAATGGCTTTCATCTTCTTGGTCTTTGACTTCACAGGCGAGTTCAGTCTTCCACGTTGGCTTCTCGGATCCAAGGATTTAGTGGGATCCGAGGTCTTCAAGTCTGCAATTTCTTAGGCTGGTCACAATGGGCAAGAACATAAGCTAGTAACTTACACACTTCCCTAGACTATGTTACTACCTCCATAGTGGGTAGGAACATCTATGTAGTGTCATGCAACGATGTATTTATTAGGTTATAGACTCATTGTTTCTTGGAGTGTGTGATGTTCCGGTAACTTAGCTAGTTACCACAAGCATCTCTCTCTTCATGTGTGATGTTCCGGTAACTTAGCTAGTTACCACAAGCATCTCTCTCTTCATTAAATATGTGTCACATAAGCAATCTAATTTACCCACGCTCTCATTCTTGCTTCCATCACCCAAGCTCCTGTCAGCTCAAGCACTTGAAGATTTGCTTTGTGCTTTCCCGACTTCCCCTCTCCACCGCGAGAAAGCTGGCCTGCAAGGGGAAGGGTACTGCTGCTCCGTAGTCCGAGGCCGCCAGCAAGGGGGGTGGTTGCCCTCCAATGTCATCGTGGGCACCATCACCGAGCTCTAGGCATAAGTTGTTCCATACTCTCGGTAGCCATATTCATCATCATCTTGTAACCCCCTCGCCCGAGGTGTTCCCACATCAATACAAACACAAAGCAGGGCATAAGTTGTTACGCCACCATGACGGCCCGAACCATGACAACCCCCTTGTGTGAACTCCCTTCTGATACTTCTGGACACAATCACCACCCTACCGGGGGTACTGGTTGTTTTCCGTATCATCAGTAGCGGCGGCGACGACAACGGTAGAGGCGTGCCTAGGTTTGTCAAGAGCAATGACCTGCCGTTTTTTCTCGAGCAAACTCAAGTGCTACCTATCGACAATGACTCGAGATGTAAATTTTCCCTGCTTTGTGTGACGGCTAGGCCCAACTAACAAGAGTGTTTCGAAATTTTCACTAGAGTAGGTACAGTTTAGCACATTTAGCCCAATTAGCGAGAAAACATGGGATAAGACATAAGACAACCTTCCAACCGCCAAAAAACGAAACGGCTTAGAGCGCGAGAGGGTTAGGATTAAGCTCAGTTTCTCTGCCCTAAATTGCCAGTGTCTGAATATATAAGAAAAAAAACGAATGGAATATATTTGTACCCACTCATTCGACATGAATGTAAATGTAAAAAACAAACAAAAAAAAAGAGTCACAAATCTTAGTGCGCTCTGTGTAAAAGAGGAGTCTTGGTGTGGAAGGAAGCCATTACTGTAGTACTACTTGTCAGGGAGCCTTCTTCTTCTTGGTGGAGAGAAGAAGAAGGGGATGGCGATGGCGCCGCCGCGTCTGCTGCGGGGCCTCATCGCGCCGCTGTCGCCGGCCGACTGGCTGCCGTGCCACCAGCAGCTGCTGACCTCCGCCGCCCTCCTGCACCGCTGGTGGGTGGCGCGCCTCCGCTGCTCCGACGGATTCAAGCTCTTCCTCGTCCTGCTCCTCGTCTCCACCGCCCTCGCCGTGATCCGCTACGTCGCCTCCGCGTCCATGGCGCCCACCCTCCGCCCCGGCGACCGCGCCGTCGCAGAGAAAGTAGCTTCCTTTCCTTTCCTTTCTTTTCCCCCTCTGCTTCTGCTAGATAGATACGAGTAGATAGATCTCTTTCATTCTGCTTGCCCTCGTTCGGATGTGCCACGATTAGTTGGCTAACTAACAAAAGAAATGAAATGGGGAATGAATGATTTGATTCTGATTTTGGTTTTGGTTTTGGTCAGGTGAGCTACATGTTCCGGCGGCCGTCCGTGGGCGACATTGTCTTCTTCAGGGTGCCCACCGCCCTGCAGGTACATTGCTCTGCTTCTTCTCTTCTTCCATTCCATTTTTACTCCTACTTGTCAGTCAATCTGATTCTCCTAATTTTTACTGCAGAACTGCGGCATAAATAAAGATGTCGTGTTTATTAAGAGGGTTATTGCCACCCCTGGAGATTTCGTCGAGGTAATAATCAACTACTAATCTGATGCCATCATCTCTTCATACTTTCACTTATTCATCCTGCTGTGCTGATTGAGCAAATGCGATGATGCTAACATTGTCCTGCTTCCACCCAACTTATTACTACAATTCATTCATAGATATGCTACCTCCGTTTATTAATCCTTCATTTAGTCATCCTGCTGATTGACCATTTCATTTGTTCATTCTTCCATTTAGTAAAGGCCACACTTGCAGTGTCTTCTACCCACATTATTGATACAGCATCATTCATTCATCCTACTCCTACTGATTGATATATGCTGCTTTAACAAACACGATGCATACCAACTAGTACTACTGTCATTCTTTCATTTGTTCATCCTGCTGATCGACGTATGCTGCTTCAGCAAACGCAATGCTGACCCACATTAGTAGCATTCATTCATTCATCACACTGATTCGCATATGCTGCTTGAGCTAAGGCCATCCATATACCAAGATGCATTATGCATTCTACTACCTAAATCTGAATGCCAGCACTTACGCACAAACATTTTTACAGGTCCGGCAAGGCCAGCTTATTGTTAACGGTGTTGCACAGAATGAACACTACACCGCACCCCATGCGTCGTCGTACACGATGGAAGCCATGGTTTGTTCGTTGCTTCTCTTTCTATTACCCTGCTGAGTGAGCATTGTCTCCTTGAACAACATTGTGGAGTTGCTATTGCCAGGTCCACAGATACTTGTATGCCCAAACTACCATGGCTCATTATTGCTAGACAAACAAATGACCATACATACTACTACTGCAAGAGGAGGACCAAAAGTGGCATGGCTGCTCTGTGTTGTTGACTTCCTGAGTACCCCCATTGTTCTTTCGAAATGAAATGACGGGTCTCAGATGGTGGATGATCTCTCCCTCCAATCCTATTCTCGCTCTCTGCTCAATTCTATGCCCGGATCCATCTGGTACTAAGACTGTGCATCGTCCTGCAGCGCCTCCCTGAAGGCCATGTATTCGTCATGGGTGATAACCGTAATAACAGCTGTGATTCTCGTGCCTGGTAAGAGACAACACATCCACTCCCATGCTTTATCTATCTGTACAATGTGTTATAACTGATTACTCATGTCCAGACTATCTTTGATTGAAAACTTGCAACTGCTGCGAAATTCTCGTGCTAGTCATCTGAAGTCATTACAGATTGTAATGAATTTTTTCCCCAAAGGTTTATTTATTTATAGCTGTACTGTCAAGGCGTCGACTGTAAATAAGAGGTGAGATTTATGTGTTCTCAGTTTCGTGTAATAACTTCAGAGTAGGAATGCACATATGTTGCTAGAATGCGCTCTAAAAGGATTAGCTCGGTTTCAGCTGTTTTATGTTGGCTATGGCCGTTGAGGAAATCTTGTTCGCGTCATATTGCATCCATGCTTTGAACTAGATCCTGTATGATTGCAGATTGAGTTGTTGAACTCCTATGATTGTCATTTGATCTGTAATGGCATAAGAGTAGAATGCACTAAGGATTCACTCTGTTCAAGTTGCTTTATTATTATGGTTGTATGGCTGTTTCGGAAATCTTGTGCTTGTCATATTAAACATCCATTCTTTTGACTGGATCCAGCATCCAGTATTATTGCTTATTGAATTGCCGTAATCACAAGAGTATAGTGTCCTTGTATGTCTGTAGTTGCCAGAATGCGCTCCATGGAATTTCTGGTTACAGACTTTCAATTGGTTTTTTCTCTAAATTGTTCAGGAACTTGTACTAACCATTGTGATGCTTGTGCTGACAGGGGGCCTCTTCCTATCAGCAACATTCTTGGAAGATACATGATGTCCTTCACAAGATCGCCCCTCCAATAGCCAAGGCGAAGAGCTTCGATGACCACCAGCGTTGCCGAACAACCCCCTGATGCCACTCGATACGATGTTATCGAGCTATGTTGGGCCTCGAGCCCTTCTTAGTATGTAGATCCACGAGACCTTCCTGTGCACTGTTATTTAGCACTGTCTGTGTAGTACTTGGCAGCTGTTGTCACTCACCCCTGGACTGTCAGGTGTGTGTTAAGCTTACTTGTTGGTAGAACCTGCAAAATGTGCCTAAAGGTTCACACCTTCTAGTAACCATAGCTGTCTGTCTGAATCTTACCGGTAATGTTTTATTATGTACCGCGTGCTTGACTGTCAGAAGTTTGCAATGAATCATTGTGGTGGTTCCTTGCTGCATGAAATCTGTGGTGTTTACATGTCTCTTGAGTAATGATGGTAGTTGTGTCTTGTGTATGTAGTTGATGTATTGAATAATAGTTGATAATACAGGTTGTGTTCTGATATCAAGTTTCTCTATTTTTTTAGCTCCTCTCTTTTGGGATTAAGTAAAACATAAGATTACATCTGAGCCATACAAACTACTCCCTCCGTCCCAAAATAAGTGTCTCAACTTTGTACTAGCTCTAGTACAAATTTGTACTAAGCTCAAGACACTTATTTTGGGACGGAGGGAGTACATACTAATGTATTAACAGAAGAAAACCATCTCAACAGCAAGGATAAAATTTTCAGCACCCTGCATGATAACCCATCCATTCATTATACAGAACAACTTCCACTCCGGTGCTAAGCTAACAACCTACTACTTAGATACCTTGGGGCTCAGCCACAATGCTCCCACAACATACGAAACAGCCGAGATACAACGCACACGAGACAGTTTTGTTTACAAGCTTGCTCCTGAGCCCTAACTCGGTGAAAATCGATGGTCAGCACGGCGCGCTGACCGGGCATCAATGCAGTGACCGGAACGAGTCCGACGATCTGAGAGGAACCCCTTCGCTGTACTCATCTGTCTGCTTGAAGGACCGCGCCGATGAAATGGTCGGAAG
>NW_021234338.1:0-591 GCF_002162155.2 Triticum dicoccoides | reverse complement strand
GGGGGGGTAGCAATGCCACCGGAGCGTCGCACCGGGCCCTCATACATACGGGGTGGTGTGGTGGCATGTCCGAAGAGGCGGGACGCGTCTCCGGTGCGTGGCCCCCCCTCACGGACGACGATGACACGGTAGTAGACGTTTTGCGGTAACGATGCGGCGTCAATATTACTAAATACTCGGAGCGCGATAAAATCATGAGTTTTTTTTTGCATGACGTGGGCACATGTGCTATAGGAACGATGGTATTTTTTCATAATTTTTGGTGATGGAGAAGTATCCGAAAAATTCCCTCTACGTGGATTGCCCTTCGCGCGTCTACGGCTGTGGCCGGCGGCCTCCGGGGGCTAGCATGCCGCCAAATCTTGCGTAGGCGGCCTCTCACAAGTCTGGAAGTGTTGTGGCGGTTGCAAACGCCCGGCACGCGTGTCCGGGGTGTGCCCCCCTCACGAACGGCGCTGCCGCCGGCACCTGGAGGGGGGAAACGGACGCGTGGGCTCTACACGGAGGGGATCTTGCTGTGGGTCTGGCCCGGATGTTGCTCCAATGTGTTCCTATGGACTGACCTAACACAACCAGGTGGGGAGGTCCACT
>NW_021234337.1:0-621 GCF_002162155.2 Triticum dicoccoides | reverse complement strand
TTGACTCAATATGTTTGCGAATACACGCAATCATCATTGATCCTTATAAATTACTTCTCCGGCTAAGCTGCCATTCTTTTAACTGGAATTGGTTCTCGACCAATCCAATTGTCATTGATTGTACCCTAAGGCTATTCAACTTATCCATCCCTACTCAGAGCATTGCTTCTGATCCCTTGATTTGGAAATCATAATTCCTTTGCAGTTGATAATTGAGTTAGTCAGTTGTTTCTATAATCTGATCTCCTTGCAATCTTCTTCCTCTAGTTGAGTACCGATGCTCATGTCAGATCCCTTGTGGACCACCAGATCCTTTGTTGGATTTTATCTGACAACGCCCTTCATATTCAATAACCTTGTGAGCCTTTCCTCTGATACATAATGCCTTTGGTAGATTGTATCCTCTGCTTTCTCAACCATGCTCTGCCTTTGAGCTTGAGTTAATTACTTCTGAAGATTTGGTATATGATTTTAAGATGCCCCAATGGGTTGAACCTATGCCTTCCTTAATAGGTGTGAACTCGAAAGTTTTCACGAGTCGTACTCTTCTGGTATTTTGCCAGATAAAATTTCAAAACTACAACTGCATTGAGCGCGAGAAGTGAATGAAAGGTTGTGCAT
>NW_021234336.1:0-2012 GCF_002162155.2 Triticum dicoccoides | reverse complement strand
TTCAGCCCGTGCTTTTCCCCACCAACCATCTCCCCTCTCCCCGTCGCCCCGCCGCCGTCCAAGATTCCGGCGAAAGTGGCCAGCGGGAGCACGCCGAAAGGTCTCCACACGCACGAGGTTGCCCTCCGTCTCCCTTCCCTCCCCCTCCTCCTACGTCCGCAGGCCGGGACCTTGCGGATCTGCGGCCCTTCATCGCGGGCTGCCGGATTTGGCTTTCCCGGCTACCGACGGCTGCGTCAAGCTATGGAATGGTCGGGTTACACCTCGTGCAGCCCCGGCAAAGGCTCATCGGCGCATGCAGGTGCGGGTTCGTCCGCTCGCCGCCGCTGAGGGTTTGCCGGCATGGATTCGACCGGCCGACCGCCGGGCTCGGCCCTCGCTCAGAGGCTCTGTGGCTCGCCGATGCCGCTCGTACAGTGCGACGACTGCCCGCGGACAGTGCTGCGGCTGACTTCGGGCACGCCGAAGCACCCCGGATGGGTGTTCTTCAAATGCGAAAACGACGGGGTACGTGCTGTTTTGCATTCGGCTCATTTCGATAACTCATTATGTTTGCTCATTTCGAACATCATCATGCGTGTAGGAAGATGGATGCTCATTTTGGTTTTGGAAAGGTGAATACATTGATTTGTTGATAGAAAGAAAATTGATAGATGTTCGTGCACTCCTTAGTACAATCGGAGGCAATGAAGCGCATGCATGTGCAACTAAAGGGGAAGCAACGTCTACTTCTTTAGAACCAAAGAAGAATAATGAAGAATGCATGATCAAGAATCCGCAAATCAACAATGAGTGCATGGAGAAGATATTGCTTCAACTAGTGGGAGCAGTTATGGAAGTTAGAAATCTTCTAAAATGCATACTTGTGGTTCTTGTTTTCTTTGGTCCTGCTTTTCTAGCAAAGATTTGGTGATGTCCTATGTATCCAATGTGGTTGAAAATGCAAAAAAATGCAAATTGAGGTGCAAATTTACATTTTGCGGGCTGGGGGGAGGACGGCCGCAGAGGCAGACCCCGCAAAGCCGACCCGTAAAACAGGATGCGGGTCAGCTTTGCGGGGTCTGCCTCCGCGGCTTTTCGCTACGGACTGCAAAACAATTTTTCTGCAAACTGCAAACGTGAAATGCGGGTCGGCGGGATGCAGGGTCTGCTAGGGATGCTTTAATGCCAACCGGCAAAAAATCTTCTACCCGGATACGAGACCAGTTCGCGGACACATATGTAGAAGGTCGACATTCAACTGTAGTCATACATCCGGCCTTTTGGAATTTTTTCCCCAGTCTACACGAATCAAGTAGCCGCATGCAAATGGCACAGAAATTCAAATAGCCACATGCAGCAGTAGTTAAAATTTTAAAAAGTTCAAATATTTTACATCCCAACATTGTTGTCCCTTATCACTGCCCACTGATGTATAAATATAGATTTCCATACATGGACAGTGGTGAAGAAAGTCATGGTGGATGTGATCTGAGGCTTGCAATGGCGGAGAGGAATTTTGATTACGATGAAGCACTAGTAGAAAAAGGGTCTAATGTTCAACATATTAATACCGGTTTGTAGATGAACCGACAATAATGGTCACATTAGTGCGGGTTCAAACGGCTAGGCGGGCGTCGCTCCTTAGTACCGGTTCATGGAGAACCTTTAGTACCGGTTCATGCTATGAACCGTTACTAAAGAGGCTGTGGCAGGCTGTTGTCAGCCAAGGACCCCACCAGCACATTTACTACCGGTTCATGCCACAAACCGGTGCTAAAGTTTTTTAATTGCAGCGGTCTTTAGTCCCATCTCGCTCGGCTAACAAGGTTTTTACCACCTTAAATATGTTACTTCTCAAACTGTCACAACCACTTGATCTTCAGTGAACTCTATGTGTAGGATCTGTGGTTGCAATAGGAGTCTTCGCCGGTTCTTAAAGCGGGGTAGATTCCTATTGACAATTTAGATTCTACAAAAAAAGATCATTGATGATCAATGTATTTTTATGTATATTTTTACATGTTTACACG
>NW_021234335.1:0-3729 GCF_002162155.2 Triticum dicoccoides | reverse complement strand
GGAAGGTGGCGTCCGCTCGGGGAAGGAGGGGAGGCTCGTCGGAAGATCTGGCGCCGCGACCCGAGTGGGGTGACTTCCGATGGAGGGGGGAGGGGGGAGTAGGAGCAGGAGGAAGGAGTGACACGGCGAGTGCGATCGGCGGCGATCGAGGGCGCCGGAGGCGATCGGCGGCGATCGAGGGAGCCGGGGGCGATCGGCGGCGATCGAGGGCGCCGGAGGCGATCGGCGGCGATCGAGGGCGCCGAGGTTAGGGCTCGAGAGGAGGAGAGAGGACGAACCGCTCGAACCAATTTCAAAAGAGTACGCACGTTGATTGGACCTCTATAATGAAGTGTTTTATTAATGCAATTAATTTAATCGAAAAATTTCGGATGAAAATACCCCTGGACTTAATTGGGCCGATTAAAGGTATAAAAAATTTAGGTCGAAAATATCGTTGGGCTCAAAAAGGCCCAGTTATTTTAATCCGTTAGATTGCCCATATAATACACGCGATTTGGTGTATTATGATGCACCATAAAATTTCCCTACTTTTTTCGAAAAGTTTTCTGTTATCTCTTGTAAATTTCACCCTTGAGTTGGTAAATTGTCTCTCAGGACCTACATTATATAGCCTTTTTTTCGTTTGTGATTCGGGTTATGTGGAGAGAATTTGGGTCATTCTTGTAATAAAGATTCGGGTTTGTATAGAAATTCCAAACAAACGAAAGAAAGCATGTGTATGATTGTTTCCTAGTGTAACTAGTTTGACTGTCGATTCTTCCGCTAGACGGCCATGAGTGCAGTGCTTGCCGTTGCAGGGCAATCATGCTATTCCTAATAGCTTTGCGTGCACCTATTATGTGCATCTGATTAGATCTCAAGAAACAGTGCTCCTCAAAAAATTATTGGTACTAGGCTCTTTTCGGTTCCCATAGATGCATGACCAGAAAAGGTACATCAGTTTCCTTGCCGCTAGCGGCTTTGTGAATATAAAAAGGTTCTGAACTTCTCTTCCAAAAAAAATGAACACCATAAAGTGCACTACATGCAATTGCAACCCCATAATAGAAGTCTGTACGCTAACATTTCTTGGTCCTTCAGAATGTGCACCAACAAAGTTTAGCTTCATCATCTCCAAATGATTATTAGCGGAAAAGGCTCTTTCCTTGCCACTTCGAAAAGTAAGTAACTTTCCAGGTATGACCACAGTTCAGGGTAGGTGATCCAATAGTTTAGAGCATCTATGGCCGGACTTAGCAAATCTGAGCCCCTCAACATCTACGGTCGTGACTGCATGCATCCACGATAATGACCTGTAGGACCACAAATGTCCTCTTCCGCAGCCCGGTATCTCATTACCAAATCATCAAATCCATGCAATTACATGCCGCTTCATTGCAACCTCGCCGGAGCTCCAATGACCGCCGCAGCGCTTCACTACAGCTTCGACGTCGCTTCATTGCAACCTCGCCGGAGCTCCGACGACCGCCGCAGCGCTTCACTACAGCTTCCACGACGTTTCATTGCAACCTCAACGGAGCTCCGACGACCGCCGCGGCGCTTCACTGCATCTTCCATGGCGCTTCATTGCAACCTCGCCGGAGCTGCGACGACCGCCACGGCGCTTCACTGCAGCTTCGACGCCAACGACTGTCACGGCACTTCACCGCAGCTCTACTGGCGATTCATTGCAGCCCCGCCGCACCCGATGGGAGCCGGCGAAGCTTCACTGCAGCACAACGCGACGGCGGCGAGGCGCTGCGACGAATCACGCGGTGGCGACGAAGATGTTGTGACGCAGCACGCGGTGGCGACGGAGCACTGGCAGCCCGATGTTGCGCTGCTCCTCTCCTCAGCTTCCCCATTGCAGCATGTGCGACGAGTGGCGACCCGTCTCAGACGCCGTCGTCGTCTGCAGCTCCGATGGCCACTACCATGCTGCCCCGCCCCGCGGGATTCCGCGCGGCCACCCACACCATGCGCACCATCGCTCCCCTCGCAGCTACGGCTTCCCGTCGAGTGGCAGCCATTGCAGTGTTGAGGCACCCTCTGTAGTAGCAGCAGCAGCTCGCTGAGCGTCGGTGGGAGAGGTCAGGAATAAAGGCAGAGGCGCTCAGGAAGAGAAGAGAGCAAGGCGGCAGAGGGGGTGGGGAGAGAGGGGATCGGTTGTGGCGATTGAGAGGAAGAGGACGACTTGGTCTGGGAAAGGATAAGGTTGCGGGGCGGGGCGGGGCGGGGCGGTGCGTCGTTCCAACCAGACTCGTGTCGATTTATTGTTGATTGCAATTTTTGTTGATAGCTTACCAAGATGACCACTCGGTGTGTCGATTTATGAGGCGACTTAGAGAAATGAGAAATCAGCCGGCTGCTCCCGTCCCTGGGCCCAGCGACCACGCGCTGGTGCCGTCCGACGGGGCGGTCACCATCCCACCCAGCGCGAGCCTAACCAACCCCGACGAGCTCGACCCGGAATTTGCATTTGCACCCTTCGGCTCGGCTGCACCCGCCGCCGCTGCTGGGATCTAGTCCTCTGCTAAGGCGCCCCGCGTGACGTGGGCGGCCCTTCCGACCGTGGGGCTCGTGGCCACCATGTGCTTGGCGTAGTGGATGTTTGGATGAGGGACAGTAGCTTCAATCCGTCAGGCCTCAGGCGTGCAAGGAAAGTTGGCCACTGGGTTGGTCTTCCTCCGGCACGCCGAAACTTCCGCCGGCCACGTGAGCGCGTCGTCTGATGCAGCCGGATCGGGTGGCCTTCACACGCAGTCCTTTCATGTTACAGCGCGGCCCGACCAAATTTGGCCCGGCCGGGGGTGGCCACCTTCTTCCCGCAATCACTAGTTGAGGAGTACTCTGTTGTAAAGATCACTCCAACCTCACCAGGTTGCGACAAGTGACGCGCTGCAATCTGAAAGTTTTTCTTTTTTCGTAGATCTGTTTATTCAAAACGTTCTATCCCTTAACCATGCGTCCAAATCTTGAACCGCTTTCACCGTTAGATTCCTTGCGTCGAGATCTTCAAAACTAGATCCAATGTTGATAGGTTTTGACGAACTTTTTTTTCATGAAAAAAAGATGAAAAAACCGAACTGAGAGCATGGATTTTTTCCCTTCCAGGAAGAGGCACACCCGTGCCTCTCACGGAATCACAACCGTGCCTCTCGCGGAAGCAAAACCATGATTCTCGCGCAAGGAAAAAAAGAGAGAAAACTCGTTTTTTCCGTTTCCGAGGTGGCAGGGCCGTGACTCTCGCGAAAGCACAACCATGCCTCTCGCGGAAGCAAAACCGCGACTTCCGCAAAAGAAAAAAAATACAAGAAACGCTTTTTTTTACAGGCATAGCCGTGACTCTCGGGAAAGAACAACCGTGCCTCTTGCGGAAGCAAAACCATGATTCTCGCGAAAGAAAAAAAAAACAAAAAACAAGTTTTTTTTTCTGTTTCCGAGAGGCACGACCGTGACTCTCGCGGAAGCAAAACCGTGACTGTCGCGAAAGAAAAAAACAAAAAATATTTTTTTTTCGTTTCTGAGAGGCACGGCCATGACTCTCGCGAAAGCAAAACTGTGCCTCTTGCAGAAGCAAAAATGTGACTCTCACGAAAGAAACAAAACGCGTTTTGCGGTCGAAAAGCTAAGAAAGACCGGTGGAAAACCAAAACGTCAAAAAACCAAAAAAAAACGCAAAAAAAGCCGAAACGCATGCAGAAAAATAAAAAAATAAAATCCGGAGGAAGCGCCCAGAGCGCGACA
>NW_021234334.1:8748-11969 GCF_002162155.2 Triticum dicoccoides | reverse complement strand
GTTTGGGACATATGCAAAAGTTACGATGGAAAGTTGCAGTAAAGACAACCTTTCAAGAAATCACAAGTCCTTTAAATTTCGTAGTCTCAATGTTTTGAGGGAGGTTAAATGACCAATCGACAAGGATGAAGAGCTTCTGCACCACATCATGGAAAGATATATCAGGTGCGACAAGTCACTACTGAAGAAATCAGCTGCAACCACACAGTGTGCTATCTCCAGTGTCTCAAGGACAATGGCAAAAAATCTGATCCACGTGCCAAGTCTATGGAAGGGAAACTCGATAATGAAAAAATTTGAAAGACTGGTAGCAGCTCGCAATACCCCTAGTGACTGAAGGCACCAGCATGAGTCGATTCTCAAGCACTGAAGCTTTGTCAACTGTTGGAGGCATCTTGTGACAGAAGTTTAGTTAAAGTCATGATCTCTTTTAATGACAAACGTCTCAGAGAAGTGAGACCATCAAGGCAAACAACTAATGCCCCATCTGTAATGAGGCACGAAGTAAGTTGAAGCTGAGACAACCCTGATAGTGGAACCAGTGGCAGGTTGATGTTCCTTCTATAAAAAGGCCGGACGGCCATGGCGTGATGGGGCGAGGACGGCGACGGGGCGGGGACGGCCGCGGCAGGACAGCGCGAGGACGGCGACGGGGCGGGGACGGCCACGGCGGGACTCGGCAGGGACGGCAAAGAGGTGGGGCCCGGTGGGCCGTAGTTAGTTAAACAATAACTGGACCCACCCACTTCTCTGCAGTCTGCTAGCGGACGGCAAATAATCTTTGCCGTTAGCCAGCGCACGGCAAAGAATTGGCTGATGGCAAAGACCTTGTTTGACATCAGCCACTTCTTTGTCGTCTGTTTTCTTGTGGCTGACGGCAAAGACCTTCTTTGCCGTTAGCGAGCGGACGGCAAAGAGATAGCTGACGCCAAATAAGCTAATTCCAGTAGTGTATGTGGGTGAAATGATGATACCATGCCAACTTTCAACCTTTTCAGAGTTCATTTCAAATGCTTTTTAATTTCATGGTCTTATAGCTCAAAATAATCAGCAAATGCATGAAAAATAACAAATGAAGTCAGAAAGGGTTGAAAATTGATGATGTGGCTTTGAATGGTGCATTTTGAACATAGAAAAACTATGGAGTTCAAATAAGTTCAAAAAATGAAATCCCTTTGTAACAGACGAGTTTCCATATGAAACCCTGATACTTCGAAAGAGATTGTCCGTTTTGTACACAAAGTGCATCCAGTTTTGCCGTAACCCTCTCTACTTTCTTGCACATGCTATGTGGGTGAAATGATGATACCATGCCAACTTTCAACCTTTTCAAAGTTCATTTCAACTGCTTTTCAATTCCATGGTCTTATAGCTCAAAATAATCAGTAAATGCATGAAAAATAACAAATGAAGTCAGAAAGAGTTGAAAATTGATGATGTGGCTTTGAATGGTGCATTTTGAACATAGAAAAACTATGGAGTTCAAATAAGTTCAAAAAAATGAAATCCCTTTGTAACAGATGAGTTTCCATATGAAACCCTGATAACAAAAATAAAATCCCTTTGTAACAGACGAGTTTACGTATGAAATCCCTTTGTTTCAGAGTTCATAAATAACTTTTTTGTTACAAACTTTAATTGAAAAAAGAATTATCATAAAATAAAATAAATAAGTAATTTGAAACAAAATAAGATAAATTTTAATAAAATATATAAGCAGAAACAAAATAAAATAAAATAAAAGGGAAAATAAAACTAACTTTAATAACATAAATAAAATCTATGCAACTAAAACTATCAAAGTATTTTTTGTTCAAAATCATTAAAAGCAAAAACCATTTTCATAAAGAATTTTTTTTGTTAGAAACTTTAATAGCAAAAAATAATTATCATAAAATAAAATAAATAAGTAATTATGAACAAAATAAATAAGTATTTTGTTGTAAGTAGAAACAAAACAAAATAAACATAGCAAAAAAGAAAATAAAAAACTGGGAAAAAATAAAAAAATTGCCACCTACTGGGCTACCACGGCCTAAATACGACTAGAAACCCAGCTAGCTGGGCCAGGATTCAGGCCCGCAGAAGGCCCAGCAGGCCCACATGCAAAGCACTGTCAGATTAGGCCCATAGGCCTACCGTTCGGAGGAGTTCGAAAGAGAGGAGGCAGCGGATCTTATAAACAGGTCATCGGCGCTCCCAACTAGCGAGGTGGGACTAAACTCCCACCACCACACCGATGTGCAAGGCCACTCGTCACCAACCGGTACCAAAGCCATCCTTCAATCCCGGTTGGTGCCACCTACCGGGACCAAAGGCCTCTGCTTCCCGCCCTTTAGGCTGCTGAAAAGTGACCTTTGGTACCGGTTCGTGGCACCAACCGGGACTAAATGGGGGCATTGGTACCGGTTGGTGCCACGAACCGGTACCAATGCCCTGGGTATATAAGTAGGACTCAACGATATCGACGCCGCCCGCCGACCCCGCCGCCGCCCGCCGCCCCCGCCGTCGCCGTCACCCGCGCCGTCGCCGTCGCCCGACGCCGTCGCCGCGCGCCGCCCTTGCCCCGACGCGCACGCCGCCCTGTCACAACGTCGTCGCCCGCGCCCTCGCCCGACGTCGTTGCCGTGCGCCGCCCCTGCCCCGCCGTACCCCACTCCTGCCCCGCCGTCGCCGCTAATTAAATGTAACTTTTTAGTTATACATGCTATTTTTTTACATGTTCTTACACGTTTTTAGATTTTCATATATGTATGTATGTATTTTTTGGATATATGTATTTTTTTATGTATGTTCATGTATGTATGTATGTATTTTTTACATGTTTTTTTATGTATGTATGTATTTTTTCAATTGTAATATGCATGATGTTTTAAAAATACATATATGCAGAAGTTAGATTTTTAGAAAAGTTTTATCTATATATTTTCTCTAATTTAGTACATTTTTGGTTAGTTTCATTTTTATATATGCAAAAGTTAGAAGGAAGAAGAAGAAAAAGTTTTATATATCCAAAAGTTACATTTTTAGAATTTTTTTATATATCTAGCTAGAATAGGAAGAAGAAGAAAAAGAATGAGAGGAGAAAGGTAAATAAGAAGAGGAAGAAAGGAGAAGAAGAGGAGAGGAAGAAGAGGTAATAAGAAGAGGAAAAAATTTCTATTTTCTCTTCTTCTCCTCTATTCCTTTCTTCTTCTCCTCTTTTTTCTTCATTTTTTTCT
>NW_021234334.1:8065-8738 GCF_002162155.2 Triticum dicoccoides | reverse complement strand
CGCGCGCCGCCCTTGCCCCGACGCGCACGCCGCCCTGCCACAACGTCGTCGCCCGCGCCCTCGCCCGACGTCGTTGCCGTGCGCCGCCCCTGCCCCGCCGTACCCCACTCCTGCCCCGCCGTCGCCGCTAATTAAATGTAACTTTTCAGTTATACATGCTATTTTTTTACATGTTCTTACACGTTTTTAGATTTTCATATATGTATGTATGTATTTTTTGGATATATGTATTTTTTTATGTATGTTCATGTATGTATGTATGTATTTTTTACATGTTTTTTTATGTATGTATGTATTTTTTCAATTGTAATATGCATGATGTTTTAAAAATACATATATGCAGAAGTTAGATTTTTAGAAAAGTTTTATCTATATATTTTCTCTAATTTAGTACATTTTTGGTTAGTTTCATTTTTATATATGCAAAAGTTAGAAGGAAGAAGAAGAAAAAGTTTTATATATCCAAAAGTTACATTTTTAGAAATTTTTTTATATATCTAGCTAGAATAGGAAGAAGAAGAAAAAGAATGAGAGGAGAAAGGTAAATAAGAAGAGGAAGAAAGGAGAAGAAGAGGAGAGGAAGAAGAGGTAATAAGAAGAGGAAAAAATTTCTATTTTCTCTTCTTCTCCTCTATTCCTTTCTTCTTCTCCTCTTTTTTCTTCATTTTTTTCT
>NW_021234334.1:5455-5969 GCF_002162155.2 Triticum dicoccoides | reverse complement strand
CGGCTGGGTTCTTCTCCGAAGACTTCATGCCTATGGCAGAAGGAGCTCATCAACCTTCCGAATTGGACGCCTCTGCCTCCTCCTCCTCCTCCGGCGAGTCAGGGCACTCCGCCTCCTCCTCCGGCGAGTGATCAGGGCACTCAGCCTCCTCCTCCGGCACATGGCGGCACTCCGCCTCCTTCTCCGCCCGCGGCTGCGCGCCCGAGCAGCTAGCCTCCTCCTTCTCTGCCTCGTCAACAAGGGGGGATCAAGAGACCCGCCGCCGCTCCAGCTGCTCCGGCGCGTCGTAGTCCTTCTCCTCCACCTCGTAAGAAAGGAAAGAAAGCCGCAGCCGCTCCGTCTGTTTCGGCGTCTAGCAGTACAGCCAGAGGCGGAGGGCAATACAGATTCGGTCCTTCTCTGAAGACTCCAGAGAAGTTACCATACGAGAGGAGCCTGGAGGAAAACACGAAGATCGTGCAAGATGAAATGAAGAACTTCTTTGAAGGGGTGAAAGAAAAGAAACATCCACCTC
>NW_021234334.1:4451-5087 GCF_002162155.2 Triticum dicoccoides | reverse complement strand
AGGGGAGGAATATTTTGACGCTGAGAGTTAGAGAGGAGCATGACCTCGTTGGAATTGAACTGTTGAATGTTCCATTTGAGGAGTTCTTCGCGTTTTTCGATCAAAATGTCCTCGATAAATTAATGATCACTTGCTACTGCCTATAAGTAGTACTACTTCTGTCATTAAGTCTCTATATATAGGTCAGCTCTTTCATTGCATGTATTTTTAATTATCCTCATTATATTATGCAGATTGAAGATCGCCGAATTGAAGAAAACACAAATCGGTGATATTGCGTTCATTAACACAAATCTCATAGATGCATATATGGTTGAATTTCAGGCCATAGATACCGAGGCCAAGCTGTTACAATCGTTTGTATTAAATCAAAACAAAGCTATAATACTCTTTTCTTACAAATTCAAGTGAGCGTTACTGTCTTGTGCATATTCGGTTTCCCTTATTAGTCGAGGTTATAGTAATGTAATTGATGAGTTACGCATGCATGCGCAGGTTCCACTATATTCTCCTAGAGATTAAGCTTGAGCAGGGACTGTAACCGTCTAAGACTCGAGACAAAAAGATCCCAAGGAGTATGCGGACATGACTGAAATTCTAGAGAAGTAAGTTAAATCGATCATTATCGCACCATAT
>NW_021234334.1:0-3913 GCF_002162155.2 Triticum dicoccoides | reverse complement strand
ACCATCATTTGTGTTGCGTTTCATTTATTCATATATATGTATTGACCCCCTTCTTCAAATTAGATATTTCGGATGCGGGATGAACTCCTACCACCATATTGTATGCGAGCAATTCAAGAGAAATTGGCGGCATTCTTTCTTGACCACGTGATCGCTAAAGACGGAGAATACCATGTGGACCCTGGGTTCATTTGGAATTAGGAGATTATATTGTAAGAGATAATTATATTGTATATATGTAGCCAGTAGCGTCAGATAGATATACGAGAACTTGTTGTTCGACCAATCTTTCAGAGAAGGAGAGGTGGTCGATATCACTCCTGTTTCCTTCATTTGCTTACTAGCTAGCATGTCTAGTCCTCTCTATACTTATAGTACGTAGCGTCGACCAAGCACGGAGATAAGAGAGGACACTTCTCTCTATTAATTAGCTAGCTAACACAATATATGAAACACCCCCCCCCTTTCAAAACAAAAAAACAAAAAATCCAAAACCTGAAATGCTGACGCGTGGATGCCTATTGGTCCCGGTTGATGCCAAAAACCGGGACAAAAGGGCCTCCTACCTGGGCTCGCCGCACCGGACACGTGGAGGCCCATCTGTCCCGGTTTGTATAAGAACCAGGACTAAAGGTCTAGGGCATTAGTACCGACACTTTAATCCCGGTTTAATAACCGGGACAAATGACCCTTACAAACCGGGACAATAGGCCCTTTTCTACTAGTGGCGCTACTCCTACTAATTAGTTACTAATCCTACTAGTTTTGGAAATTTCTTAATTAGTTCATGTTTGTTTCAAATCTCAGGTAAAGCTCACCTCCGACGACCTAATGTCTGCGTAAGGTCGACCCTGTAGACTGCTGCAACTCCAACTACGTTCCACCATCTCGCCAGGGAAAACTAATACAAGAAGACGCAACAGTTCACCTAACCTAGGCGGCCACATAGCAAGAGTTCTAGCTAGACGAAGAAGAAGAAGACAACTCCAAATTAAGTTTTTTCCAGCCGTGTTTCCATTTTGACTCATCATGTAGTGGTGCGTATGCATGCATGTTGTTGTTCGCCAGTAGGCCTAGTAAGGGACGATTCTAAGGGGGGACGAGGGGGAGGCCCGCGCTATATAAACAGAGGTGGAGGCCGGGGCACGACTTATGAGGTTAATCGCTGCCACGATCCCCACCGAGACTTCCTACCGATCTAAGGTTAGCGCGGTGCTCACGGGAAGCACACCACCGACGCCATCTCACTGCCATCACCGCCGCCACAACATCACCATGGCTGCTGGTTCGAGCTCGCAAGGGAAGGCAGAAGGTAGGTTGACCAGAATCATTAGCCTATTCCAATTCACATGATCTATCAATGGTATCAGGCCATGCTAGGCTAAGATTTTCGGTACAAAGAACAAAGAGAGAAAGAAAAAGAAATCCCCTCCCCCAAGAACCCTAGACAGGGCAAAGAGTTCACCAGAGTAGGGCCTCGAGCCCTGCCGGCAAAGTGCGCAGCCGTCATGGCCGCGCCTGTTCCTCTCGATCCCCACACGCATCGGCAAGCCAAGGTGCAGGGACGAAGAACCAACCCCTCAAAGGGGAAAAGTGTACCGCGGCTGATCCGTTCGACGGCGGCGCGCTCACCACAGAGGGGAACGCGCAACCGGCGAAGGGATTGGCAATGGCGAAACCACCGGTTGCTCCGATGCCGAGGACCACATAAAACAGAGGGGGTGAGACGGGGCGTTGTAGGTGGAAGGAGAAACAAAAGAAGGGGAAGTGGAAATGGGTGCTCGCGCGGTGCGATGGCGCGCTGTCGCCGGCGACGGCCGGCGAAGCCCCAACCCCGCTGCATCACACAGGCCGGCTCGAAGGGAAGAAGAGGAGCGTGCAAGCCCGACCCTATCTCTCTCTCTGCAGCAGCAAAGGGAGGCGCGGTGCGGCGCGGTGGCTTCCGCCGCCACCAGCGGCGGCCGGGGCGCTGCCCATTGCCTCGCCGTCAGCGAGACCGCGACGAGAGACGAGGAGGACCGAATAGAAATCGCTAGGGTTTCATTCGGGAGGATCGATCGAGGCGTTTTTTGTTCTAGAGAGAGGCGCGGTCGACCGTCGGATCGCGGTGGACGGATGAGATTGAAACTCTAGCGCCAGACTGGGCTTTTGGGCCGAAACGGAGATAGAGGCCGGCAGCAGGGCGCACTGGGCCCAAAGCCGCAGCGGCGCGCTGGGCCAAGGCGAGCAGCGGCGCGCACTGGGCTGAGGCCAAGCTGAGCTGCCATTTTTTGTTTATCTGTTTTCTTTCCATATTTTTCTATGCAAATTTTTCCAACGAAAATTTTTGTTTAGAAAATAGAAAAGTAAACAGAAAAAGTTTTTGAAAATGAAAACAGGAAATTTTCAGAAAAAGAAATGTTCATGAATTTTATAAAGAAAATAATAAAGTTCATGATTTTTTATTCGGTCAAAGAAAAGTTTCTGTAAAGTATAAAAAGTCCATGAATTTTTTATTCATGTTTTCTGCTGGAAATAAAAATAAAATTGTTTTTCTAAGTGAATAGAACTAAAGTAAAAGATTAAATTTTTGTTTCTCTAATGCTTTTCGAACCAACTGGTTAAAACTGCTTAGAGAGTAAAAGAGTACATAATTGTTTTTGAATAGAATATTGTAAAGTGTCCGTTGCAAAGTAAAAGATTTATCCTCCAATTAAATTGGACCCAACGGGAAAATTTAATTGGAAGAACTGTTCTTAGCAATGTTTTTCCCCTGTGGGTGAAATAAGATGCAGATAGTTTTCGCTATGACAAAAGAAAGATATTTGTTTTAAAGTTAAAATATGGTTTTGTTATTTTCTGACCAACCTTGATGATAATAGTGCTATAATTCTATGAGTCTTATGTTCAAAGTTTAAATATCTGATAAATTTTGTATCAAAGTGATCAATTTTTAGAGAACGGATAAAGATCAAGAAATGCTCTTGAACTAGAGAAATGTATATTTCTTATTCCCGCTGCAATAAAGTTGATGACGATGATTAATTCTTAGCAAAGCTGTTTAATAGAAATACTATCATCACATTGTTTATGAGTTATATGCATTATTTCCATTTCCGCCCAACGGTCATATGGAATTAATGTAGAAGGATGATGTTTATTCTAATTCTGCCACAACGGTGATATATAATATAAAAGAAAGTTTCAAAAGTTTAATGTGCATTTCTTTTAAACATACCAACGTAGGGTTATTTTTATGCTCATTATTGTTGATTATTGGCTAAGTTTTCTCAGACTAAAAGTTTTCCATGCTTTCATTCATGAAGGTGAATGGTTGGGTACTTGTGACCCGAAAGATAACCAAGAAAGGTCATAATGTGAGGGAGTATGTCCTCTCTAAAGAATGGCATCAAAAGAAAAGAGATAGATCATTGAGAGTCTTGGTTGATGAATGTCTTTCATGTACTCTCTATGAAGAAGATTTTTTAGTCAACATGATTTGAGATGAAACAAGCAACATGTGTGTTTAATTTGACCAACGTCGGATCAAGCAATTGTGTCAAAGAGCATTCGGATTTATTCCTAAATTTGATGATTGAATATGCAGTCAAAAGAGCCAATTCTGGGATTTATGTTCCCTTACAGGGAATTACTCGCATGGCGGGAAAATATGATTATGATAACAGCTGCTTGGCAGGAAAAGTCTGGGAAAATACCTGCATAACGGTGTAAAGCTGACATAATATTATGTCAAAAATCCCGTATGGTGGGAGAAATTCTGGCAAGAGAAAGATATGATAACTCATGCGCTTTTAATGTATCCCACTCTAGGAGAAAAGAATGGCGTAGCTGAAAGGTGCAACCGTACACTTATGGATATGGTGCGCAGCATGATGAGTTATTCCAACTTGCCATTGGGATTATGGATGGAGGC
>NW_021234333.1:0-662 GCF_002162155.2 Triticum dicoccoides | reverse complement strand
CTCCCCTTACTCCTCCCGGTACGCCCCGACCTCCCGCCCCCCTTGTCTCTGCTCCCCTCCTATCGTGAAATTGGTTTGGTCCCTCAAGATTTACACAGCTCAAGGTTGCTCGGCTTAGTGCTTCGGCACCTTAGCCAGTTAGCCCGTGTTACTAGTACTACCAAACTAGTTGCGCTGTTTCGGAGGTTGCTCGGCTTATCGTAGATTTTTGACAATTAGGAGTAGCGCACTACACGGAGTTACAGCGCTTCAAGATTTTCAAATCATGTGTCAGGGACTATTCGTGCGTGTTTTGATGTTGTCTTAGGTCCGACGTCGGCTACTGTCCGCATTCATTTAGATCAGGTTACAGATTGGCTGGTGCCTACAAGATTGATGAGATATGGGGATTGTTTGTTTTTTGGAATGTTGTGAATGGGGCAAACAAGTTAATCAAAGAATGGACATAGTGCGACTACACATGGAAGTCATCTGAAATAAAAGATGCATTTCAAGCCAATACGACCTGATTAGGGTGTCATGTCATCTCAGATGATAATGGACGGATTGGACGCTGCTACGTGATATTATTAAACATGAGGAAGGTGTAAGAATGCTCATTTCACAATCTATTGTACATTGTCATAATTTACAGATAATATTTCGTTTCTGATATTGGCAAT
>NW_021234332.1:0-457 GCF_002162155.2 Triticum dicoccoides | reverse complement strand
GGAGAATTTTCGAATAACACTAGGTTACCTCAACGGGGATATGCATGTCCCCAACAATAAGAATATCATATTTCTTCTTGACAGTAGGAAGAGGAAATTCAAAACCTCCAATAGTAGTTTTTGAAATTTTTCCAATAGAATTAATACTGTGGACTTGAGGTTGTTTCCTCGGGAAGTGTACCGTATGCTCATTACCATTAACATGAAAAGTGACATTGCCTTTGGTGCAATCAATAACAGCCCCTGCAGTATTCAAAAAGGGTCTTCCAAGAATAATAGACATACTATCGTCCTCGGGAATATCAAGAATACCAAAGTCCGTTAAAATAGTAATGTTTGCAACCACAACAGGCACATCCTAACAAATACCGACAGGTGTAGCAGTTGATTTATCAGCCATTTGCAAAGATATTTCAGTAGGTGTCAACTTATTCAAATCAAGTCTACGATATAAAGA
>NW_021234331.1:0-385 GCF_002162155.2 Triticum dicoccoides | reverse complement strand
AGGAACGATCATGAAGATCAACTTGTGTGTCATGGGGTGCCCCCTACCCCATATATAAAGGAGGGAGGGGGAAGGTGCGGCCGGCCCCTAGGGGTGCCCCTGGAGGAGTCCTACTCCCACCGGGAGTAGGACTCCCCCATCTTGCCTTGTTGGAGAAGGAAAGGGGAAGGGGGAAAGAGGAAAGGGGGGCGCCGCCCCCCCCCCCCCTTCCTTGTCATATTCGGACTAGGGGGGAGGGGGCACGCGGCCTGCCCTGGACGGCCCTCCTATTCTCCCTTAGGGCCCATGTAGGCCCATTAACCCCCGGGGGGTTCCGGTAACCCCCCGGTACTCCGGTAAAATCCCGATTTCACCCGGAATGATTCCGATATCCAAATATAGACTT
>NW_021234330.1:0-390 GCF_002162155.2 Triticum dicoccoides | reverse complement strand
AAGCGCAACAAAACCTCTTTAAAACTGAAAAGGAAAGTTACCTTACCTGTGCTAGCATCCCAGCAGCTGATGGCCTCAGCTGCTGCTGCTGTTGCTGAGATGCTTGCATCAGCTTTTGCCTCTGCTGCTGTGGTGTCAGATGTTGCTGTGGTGAAGGGGTATTCATCATATTGGTGCCTGACCTAGGGGAGTTAGCATATGGCATTGGAGGAGTAGACACATTTTCAAAATTAGGGGTTCCGGCAGTTCCAGGCGATGGAGCAGATCTGCCAAGTAATTGTCCTCCAGATGCCTGCATGAAGCGTTAACACATCCGATGACTAAGATAAAAGGATCAAACGTTTCATTGAATTCAGGCTAGTGATTGCTATCATCAATCCTCAAATAAAA
>NW_021234329.1:0-803 GCF_002162155.2 Triticum dicoccoides | reverse complement strand
CCCACCCCCCACGCGTGTGCGCTCCGGTGAGGGGAGGCAGCACACCCCGTCCCCTTGAGCCGCTGCTCGTTGCAGCACCACCGTCGTAGGCACCACCGTCGTAGCCGCTGCTCTGCTGAAGGCCTGAAGCACGCCGTCGCCGCATGTCGCGTCTGTAGCTCGAGAACCAGGCCATTGCAGCTCTACAATTTTATTTTTGGAATTAGCATTCCGATACGCCGCACGCCGTCGCCACATTGTGCTCCTCAAGAACGCACAATTCCTCGCGTCCTACACTTCGTCTCCAGCCCTCCGATCTGACATATGCAGCTTTTTGAAGAAGACGAAGAGAGAATAGTAGTTTGTGTTTTTTACCTGAATCAGTACTTCTGCCTACCGGATCAACTTCACCGGAAAGAGGTCAGGGGTAAGATATGTTTTGCAAACTATTGAAGAATATCATGAAATTAGACACGCACTGTCTAGAGTTTGTAGCAGCTTAGATTAGCAAACCAGTTTTATTCTGTAGCAAACTGATTTCCTCCCTTGCATGTTATGAGCAGTATACTCTGTAGAAAACTGATTTTCTTCTTCTTGCATGTTGTTCAGGAGGCTATTTGTCATTCATGATAAAAACACGACCAAATATCATGCGAAGGTATGCCTCCTCCTTGCCAAGCTGCTACTGAAAAAACCAAGTAATAATTTTAAAACTCTCCACATAAATCAGTCGGTTCAGATTCAACATGAAATTCAAATGGTGTTCTTTTACGCAGGTACTCTTTAGCTAACGGGGGGTCACTGACTTTACAGGTGATGAAACC
>NW_021234328.1:0-561 GCF_002162155.2 Triticum dicoccoides | reverse complement strand
TATATCTTACTAAAATTGTTTATGAAATTTCATGCCACTGCATAATACAGAGTATGTGTGGGACATGCACCTGTCGAACGCCCACCATGTGTTGGCCGAATCAGTGCTCTTGAAAAAACATTGCGAAGATATGCGGAGAAGAAGACTGACACAATAGTGGTTCCAGCAATAGGGGTCAATGTTGAGTCGCTTGGAGAAGCATATGATTACTATAATCTCTATTCCTGGGAGATTGGGTTTGGGATAAGGTACGGCAAGAGCAGGCTTAATGTCGAAAGAACAAAATGCATGCAGGAGATAGTCTATGGATGCTCTGTAAGTGATCTTTCTAATCCAGTGTAGTATTAAACGATCATGTATTTCTCATGCCTAAGTTCTGCAAAACAAATACGAAAGTGATGCTATGTAGTTGTTGTGCCTCACACAGGGAATACCGAAAAAGAGTAACACTAGGACATGCAGATGCAGATACCCTGCAATGATACGGTTGCTTCGATCAGATGACAGTGGGTGGTACATAACAGAGTACAAACCAGAGCACAATCATGTACTCACTAAAAA
>NW_021234327.1:0-399 GCF_002162155.2 Triticum dicoccoides | reverse complement strand
AAGAATAATTTACACATCCCTTCGAGCGTCAGGCCGAAGAAGTGCAGAATAGTCCGCGGACCTTCCGGATTGAACTCCCACATCCAGAGAGGCCGACGTTTGCACGGCAACATCCGTCGGATTAGCATTACCTGAATTATGTTGACAAGGCTAATGTCCCTCTCAAGAAGCTCCCGGATACGGCTCTGCAGTGTTGGTACATCACTAGCAGATCCCCAATCCCGTCCTATATTGGTCCATGACACCAGTTGAGAAGGAGGGCCCGAACGGAAGTCGGGGGCAGCCACCCACTTTGAGCCTCTGGGAGCCGTGACGTAAAACCACCTCTGCTGCCATAGATCGGACACCTCTGGGAAGGAGCCCTCTGGCCATGGGGCATCGGCATTCCTGCTTTTTACA
>NW_021234326.1:0-1651 GCF_002162155.2 Triticum dicoccoides | reverse complement strand
TATATATATATATATATATATATATATATATATATATATATATATATATATATATATATATATATACTTTTCCGCAAAACTACTAATGGCGCACCAGGGTTACTAATGGCGCATTTGAAGGTGGTGCACCATTAGTAACCTGGGACCCCAACAAGATATTTTGGACAGCCACACCTACCCACTCACTTTCCCCACTTCATTCCCTCCACCTCCTTCTCCAAGCTTTCGGCTGCCTCCTCCTCCTCACCTCATTTCCACCATAGATTCATCAAAATTAAGTGGTGAAATTACCTTTTTTTTCATAGGTAAGTAAGGGGAAAGCTACCTTCATGATGTAGATCTACTTTTTTTCGCCCTATCTCGCTCCAACAACGTGCACATGCACTTTTTGTGGCCTAGCTAGATCTATGTATGTTTGTGGTGTTGCATATATGTTTGTGTTTGCAGGTACCGGTATTTGAAATGCGATAGTTGCCAATATTTTGCCAGAATGTTGATTCATTTCCGTTTCGGCGAGAATTTTGGCACTATGCATTCTTTTTGGTCCTATTTTTAGGGAAGGTCATGCCAAATTTTTTCTTGGTTCTAAAATATCATTTTGCTCTACCCCGCAGGCGACCATGGTCCGCACGATGACCGAAGGCATTGTGAATAGGTTTTTGAGCTCCGCGAAGGCCGAGATGCTTCAAAAGAACGAGACGGAGATAAGATGTCCATGTGGAAGATGCAAGCTGAAGAGCCTTATTTCGGACCCGGATTCCGGGCAGGTGCGGGACCACCTGCTCTTGCGTGGTTTCATGGATGGCTATTGGTGGCAAGATGATGAAGATGACTATGAAGTCATCCATGGGGGCCGGGCAAGAAATGAGGAAGGGCAACAAGACAAGTACCACCGCGACGAGGGCGGGCGAGAAGACGAAGAATCTCCAGGACATGATCACGACGGTGATGCTGTACACAGTCATCATGTAGAACATGTCATACATGATGATGAGGAAGATCAAGACGAAGGGCATGATCATGAAGATGAAGATGCCAGAGTAGACGACGATGGAGGCTGGGTGCAGGACCCTCATATTCAAGAGCTGCTTCTCAAGCAGACGGATAACGCAAGAGCTGCCGCCCGAGAGAAAGCCAAGCTGGATCAACTGGAGATAGACGCGGTTACTCCATTGTATGAAGAATGCAGGCCCGAGGATACCCGCCTGAATGTAACGCTCATGGCTCTGGAGATGAAGGTAAAACATAAAATGACTGACGCATGCTTCGACGAGAACATGTCATTCTGGCACGAACGTCTTCCCAAGGGGAACAAGTGCCCGACCAGTTTCGAGGAGGCGAAGAAAATCATGTGTCCTCTGGATTTACCGCACGTGAAATACCATGTGTGCATGAACAATTGCATCATTTATTGGGACGAGCACGCGGAGTCTACCATATGTCCGGTGTGCGGCGTCACTCGATACAAGAAGAGGAAGAAAGCTCCTCGAAAATCGGTGTGGTACTTTCCGATCACTCCTCGTCTGCAGCGGTATTTCGCAGACCCTAAGGTAGCAAAGCTCCTGCGTTGGCACGCGGATAGGGAGGAGAAGAAGCGGGAAGATGACGGAAATGATCCGGAGATAAATAAAAAAGACAAGATGCTGAGTCA
>NW_021234325.1:0-399 GCF_002162155.2 Triticum dicoccoides | reverse complement strand
TGTGTAGTCAGGATCGGTGTCTTCCGCGGCATCCTCATAGCGGTGATGTTCTTTCTCCAACTCCTGGGATAGCTCCCAGAATTGCTTGCCGCCCGAACCGCCGGCCTCATCGTTTTGGGCTATGTTTCGCTCTAAATAGGAAAAAAGTTTGGTCAAAAAGTTGGTTATTGTCAAGGAACAAGATCATGGTCTCATCATTTAGGGTTTGTCGACACCGAGGCATCCTAAAATCTAAGCTTTTATCATTTAGGGTTTGTCGACGCCGAGGCACCCTAAAAGCCTAAGCATACATCATTTAGGTTCTCATCGACACCGAGGCACCCTAAAAGCCAAGGTTTCATCATTTAGGGTTTGTCGACGCCGAGGCACCCTAAATGTTAAGTTAAGTTTTCATCATTT
>NW_021234324.1:0-481 GCF_002162155.2 Triticum dicoccoides | reverse complement strand
TGGTCAGCACGCCCCCCCTCGGCGAGATCATCGGGTGTCGGGACGCCTCTGGCCGGGTCGCCAAGTGCATGCTCGAGCTAGCCGGCCACACCATCTTCTACGAGCCCCGCACCACGATCAAGTCTCAGGCCCGGGCCGACTTCCTCGTTGACTGGACCGAGACCCAGTACCTACAGCCGCCAGCGAACTCAAGCGCTGGCGCATGCACTTCGACGGCTCCAAGATGAGTCTCGGCCTAGGGGCCAGCATTATGATGTCTTCTCCGAAGGGCGACCGACTTCGCTACACACTCCAGACCCACTTCGCCGCCTCCAACAACGTCGCCAAATACGAAGCCCTTGTGCATGGCCTCCGGCTTGCCAAGGAACTCGGCATCCGACGCATCCTGTGCTACGGCGACTCGGATCTGGTGGTGCTACAGTGCTCCGGTGAGTGGGACGCCCGCGACCCCTGTTGGGAAACGCGGTAATTTCAAAAAAAA
>NW_021234323.1:0-443 GCF_002162155.2 Triticum dicoccoides | reverse complement strand
TTTTTTCTTCAAGAAACTCGATATAGACCAGGCAGGAAGGAGGAGGTGGAGGAAGTGAGAACCTGTGGCGTCACACTCTCCCCTGATGCTTTCAAGTCGTCCGCTCTGCACCAAGGCACTCCTCTCCCCACTCGATTCCGCTCCTCCACATTCGGTCCTTCAGTTGTTGATGTGTTGCAGGAGTCTCCACGGAGGCGGCGGCCATCGAGCTCTAGATCTGGCAGCAGCGGCACACTGTACGTAGTGCTTGCCAAAGCTAAGGTAGGTCTCCCGTAGATCTCATCCTCCAGTTTTCTGAAGAGATGGTTTTCAAGTCTTAACTGTAACATTGGATCGTAGACCGCTATAATGCCCCACGTCATATTAAGGATAAGCAGTTCTGGCAATATACTTTCTGCGCGTGAGGAGCTACATCTTACCGAGAGTTTCAGGTATGGGACTAA
>NW_021234322.1:0-453 GCF_002162155.2 Triticum dicoccoides | reverse complement strand
CTCAAAGCGACCGAGCTTGTTTGTAAATTAATTAGGAATCCCCCCTATAGGGATAAGTACTGGTGTTTAAGAAAAATTGAGTTTCTTTTAGTAAGCATCTCTCTGGGCACCTTCAATTGTACAAGGCCTTGTGAGGGCAAAGGTTCTGACCAACATGACATGTTTTACTGTTACAGATCTAAGCGAGTGAATCAAGCATAAAGAGAAAAAGAGAAAAGAAAAATAAAATATCCACACGAATCTCAACGTAAGATCAATGACATAGGACTTAGATGTGCAATACTTATGACACATCTAGATGTGCTTTAGCAAAACTACTACAGTTAATCAATTCATTGCCTCACGTTGCTAGTGACAGTAATGGATCATTCCCAACCACGACTATGTGATCCAACCTCTCGTGATAAGAACAGTCGGCCAAACATGCCAATTAGAACACATGGGGACCTGTGA
>NW_021234321.1:0-816 GCF_002162155.2 Triticum dicoccoides | reverse complement strand
ATTGTGTAATGTGCCTTGAGATGTTGTGCTACTTGTATTAGTACTGTTTTAAATAAATGTTGAATTGAAGCTATTGTATTGTTATCTTTTCCCATTAAGTAGTGAACAAAAATGGGACCAACCCAGACATGATGCTTGTTGCTTTGTTACAACAAACTCTGCATCACCCCCTTTATAAGTAGATAGAAGCACATATTGTTGTTGCGCCCACTCTCCCCTGGAACTGTTTATGCTTTTCGTTAATCTAATGCCGCTGGTAAAATTAAGCAATGCCACTCTCAAAATTAATTAACTACTGAATCTTAGTTCAAAACTGCAACACTTGTTAGGAATGGTACTATCCTGCTTTGTAGTTCTTTCTACATGTTTAACCAAGGTATTGTTAAGATAATGTCTCTTTAAAAATGAATCGGTTGCGTTGTTTTAGGAATGGTACTTTTCTTCTTTGTCGTTCTTTATACATGTTGAACCAAGGCATTGTTAAGATAATGTCTTAGTCAATATGAATGAATCACACTGAGGGAGAATTGCTCCTCTCCTGCTTTGTTTCCCATTAGGACAAGTCATCAACCGTTATTTCTCAGTAATTGTTTCCCTTATACCTATTGTTGCTTACAAGGATATCAATATTAAAGCTCGGTTTTATTCTGACTTCGATTTTAGTTGAACCGCACAAAAGGAGCCAATGTGTCCAAGGCAAACTGCTGCGTTACTGGGTCCAGTTGGTCGTTCCACTTTGTAGAAAGAAGCAGTCACTGGATGCGGTACATTACAGAAGGAATGACCGAGAAGCTTTACAGAGTATTATTAGACACC
>NW_021234320.1:0-390 GCF_002162155.2 Triticum dicoccoides | reverse complement strand
TAGTTCAAAAATTTGTTGAGATGTATGTGGGCAACGTTGGATGGTGGCCTCCTGCATCCGTGTCCGCAGACTGGTCTCGCCCTGTCCGTAAACAAATCCAGGAGGAAATTTATGGGTCGCCGTTGGAGATGCCCTAACCCTATGTTACAAGACGATATCAAAACAAAAAATACACAATTCCTAGGCTACGCCTTCAAGAAGGAACTGCCGCACGTGAGCCAATGATGGCGAGTCCAACACAAGTTTGAACTCCGCATTCTCATCCCTAAAACCAAGCTTCAATCCACCACCTTCAATAAGGACACGACGCAGGTGCGCGTCGACGTAGCCTGATAAAAGATCTTGTGTTTCCACCGGAGTGCATAAAGTCATCATTGAAGTTGTATGTAC